>NC_134853.1:110455835-110480835 GCF_049852395.1 Peromyscus maniculatus bairdii
CCTTGACCCTCTTGGCTCCTACAATCCTTCCTCCCTTTTTTCAGCAGGACTCCTGGAGCAGCCCAGTGCTTGGCTGTGGATCTCTGTACCTGCTTCCATCAATTACTGGATGAAGGCTCTATGATGAGAGTTAGGGTATTCACCCATCTGATTACTGGGGTAGGCCAGTTCAGGCACCCTCTCCACTCCCATTAGTAGTCTTAATCTGGGGTCATCCTTGTGGATTCCTGGGAATTTGCCTGGCACCCGGTTTCTCCCTAATCCCGGAATGCCCCCCCACCTCATGATATCTCTTTCGTTACTCTCCCCCTCCATCATGCCCCCAACCCACCTCCCCTGCCCATCCCACCATCTCACCTCCTGCTCCTGCCCCCACTTTACCCAAGAGATCTCTTGTATTTCCTCTTCCCAGGAAAATCCATGCATCCCTCTTTGGGCCCTTCTTGTTATTTAGCCTCTCTGGGGCCGTGGATTATAGGTTGGTTAATCCTATACTTTACTCCTAATACCCACATATGAGTGAATACATACCATGTTTGTCTTTCTGGGTCTGGGTTATCTCACTCAGAATGATGTTTTTCTAGTTCCATCCATTTGCCTGCAAATTTCATAATATCATTGATTTTTTACAGCTGAGCAATACTCCACTGTGTAAATGTACCATATTTTCTTTATCCATTCTTCGGTTGAGGGGCATCTAAGTTGTTTCCAGGTTCCGGCTATTACGAATAACGCTGCTATGAACATAGTTGAGTGAGTATCCTTGTGGTACGATTGAGCATCCTTTGGGTATATTGATTTAGTAACAATTATAAATGCTTCATTTTATATACAACTTTAATTCCCGCCACTGGAAGAGGTGCTCAGTTCTTTCCACATCTCTTTTAAACCCCTTCCTAGCTCTATTTTCTCTTCTTTCTCTCATGATGAAGACTAACGACAAAGGAGAGCAGATCTACTGTGGGCTGATAGCAGGCAGGCAGCCCATTTAATCTCATAAGTTGGCTCCAAATTAACTTTTCTGTTTTTTCAGTTTAAAGTATACTGTGCATATGCTAATCAAATGGAAAACTTTCCATATGAAGGTAGTGCTTATAAAAGTGGATACTGAGAAAGGGTCTCAAACAACCAGTAGCCCGTAGGGCCAAAATTAAAAATCTTTACACATTGTACATTTGTATGTCATAAGAAGAAAATTAGTAGCTAAAATAAATAATCCAAATATCAACAAAAGAAAAATTATGAAAAATTTAGTTTGGGTCAATATAATTCTGACAGTATAATGAAATAGTATTTCAGTTGCAACAGATGGCAGAGTTAGTCTGTATCCTAAATGGTTTTGTTTTGGCTGTTTTGTTTACTGCTGCTCTATGTGTATAGATATTCCATTCTTTCAAAATTATAGATCTTCTCTAATTTGTTTACATTCATTTGTTAATGATTATTTAGGTGCCATCTTAGTTTACTTAAAATGGCTTGTAGTTGATTCTTCATAACAGTAGTCATACATTCATTTGATAGATGGTGTTTCTTCTGGCTTCATCATAGATGTTCATATCTACCTGGGATCAATTTCCATGGCCTAGTTGCTTAGAGACCTGATCAAGCAGGTTAAATTGAAATGTCAGAAGAAGGCAATACCATGTCTGGATTCTGCTTGGCCAAGTTACCATTGATCCAGATGTGAGGGACTTGAAGGCCAGCAACCCTTAAACAAACTAAAAATTCAGTGCAGCACATCAATTATCTGTGTACATATTTGGCTTCTTCACTTGCCTCTAAGGGCAAGGGCCATGCCTTATCCATCTTTGTGCTGTTCATGGCTTTTAGTACAAGGCCTGGCCCCGAGTGAGCTCAACGTGTATTAGAGAAATAATTATAAATGCGCTAGAAGTTTTAATTAGATTCCTGTACCTGAACAATCCGCTTGCAGCTTATTGGGTGGGATCATGAAGAAAGAAAGGGCTTAGATACATTCTATAAGGTGGACTAGCTGGTAAGAGCTGCAGTGCCGGTTCAGCACTTACCCCACCAGTCCTTTCCCATGCTAGGTGACTCTTGGCCTGGCATGTTTGGGCAGGACTCTTTACCTGCTTTGTATCATCTACACTGGCTTCTAGTTCCAGCAAGAGCTGTTTACATGCTCTTAATTTAACTGTCACACTAGAATATGTCACCGTTCTTTTTACGTATTGCCCCCTCTTTTAGAAACAGGATGGGCATCTTTAGTTCATGCTGTTCCTGTTCCATGTGCTTCTAGATTAATTTTAACTTGCCTGCTCTTTAGCTTTCATGACATTCAAGATATTTTCCAGCTTTACTTCCTGTATAAGAAAATAGAGACTGTTTTACCACAAAGGGAAGCGGGGACTGGGGGATAGTATTTAAATCAAGCATAGAATCATATCCTGGTTTGGAAGGAAATAAGAACAAAGTATCGAATGAATTTTTATCTCACTCATTACTCTGTATTCAACTTACAGGATAGCACATTAAGCTCCTATTCAGCTTTACTCTTTGATTTCAGAGTGGGTCTGGAAAAAAGACAACAATACGTGTTTGGGGCTTGATTTAAAATAGCAGGCTTTTAGTAAAACTAATTTTTTCTACAGTCGGAGGAAATGAATAGGTGGGGTAATAATAATGAACTTGGGGCAATGTTCTCCTAAGAGCAGGGCATGAAAATTGAAAGCACTAAAAAGAATCTTGCGTAAGTGCTTTAAAAAGTCCCTTTCCAATTTTCTTCTTTATGCTGCTAACACAATCGTATTTCTTAACGGTTTTCTATTAACAGTGATTCGTCTTGACAGGTAGCTTAAAGATGTAAATAATAAGGTAATGTCTGGGAGCACTTTACTGTTGCTTGCTTTGACACTGTCATAGTGGTAAGACATGTCTCTTTCCAGCCTGGCTTCCGTGTTACTTCTGGAGGGCACAGGAAACGCCGTGCTGTGTAGGAGGGCTGAGTTTGCCACCTAGAGGAGAGATGTGAAATTCAAGTTACTAAAACCCACTGAATTCCCTAATGTTTCTTCATTCGCTCACTTACTCATATAATTTATTCAAAACATAAAGGATCTATAGGACTTAATAATAATATTTTTGCCAGGATAAACTTGATAAATTTCTTCAAGGTAGAACTCAAACTATCTGTGACGTGTGTTTTACGTTGTCTTTCAAATCTTATTTGGAAGACCATGTAGCCTAATCCTTAGACATGTCTAAGGATCTCTGTTGGGGATGAATATCACTTTCAGTTTAGGGGCTATAGTGAAACTATATATTTTTTGATAATACTGCTTTTTCCTTTTAAGTCTTTAACAAGTATGATACAGACAGACAAATATAATGGCTTCTTGTTTGATATGGGATGAGATGTAATTTCTTCTTTAAAGAAATCAGAAGAACACGGGGCAGTGGTGGCCCATGCCTTTAATCCCAGCACTCAGGAGGCAGAGGCAGGTGGACCTCTGTGATTTCCAGGCCAGCCTGGTCTACAGAGTGAGTTCCAGGATAGCCAGGGCTATGCAGAGAGATCCTGTCTCAAAACAAAAACAAAAATAAAACCAAAATCAAAACAAAACGAAAAGAAATGACAAGAGAGTAGCCTAGTGATAAAGGCCAATAATTCTGATATACTTTATTTTTACTTTCTTTACCATTCTATATTCATTGTACATAGATCGAGGTTCACAGGGACACTTTTTTTCACATATATATTTTAACCATATTCATGTTCTCTTATTCTCCTCTCTCTTCCTCTTTCCTGCCTCCTATGAGTCTTTGACATCTCCTAGTCTCCCTCCTAGTTTCATGTTATATTGATCCAAGGGTGGTTTTATGATGGTATATTTTATTTATATATTTATTATTTGTTAGGGTGTAACCACAGGGTCTTGTGCAGGCCAAGTAAGCATTCTAAGCTGGCCTACATCAAAAGCTCAATTCTAATATGTTTGAAATGACAGGGTGTTTAGAATAAATTCATCATTTGGTAAAGTTAGTATATATGTATGCTTGTGCCATTTATTGTACTTTAAGTACTTCTAGAGTTAATAAAAGATTCTTTTCCTCCCTTGGTACACAAGCACTGTCTGGCATAGTGAATGCATGTGAAGTACTCAAGAAATAGTGATCTCATCGCTAACTTCATTATTTTGGAATAGGGCTTGATTTGGAAGAGATATTGATTTATCTGAGAAAATTTATAGGAAGAGCATCAATATCTTCCTTGTCAATATTTATTGTCAGTATAATTTATAATTTCTTAGCTAAATAATTCTAGGAAACAACATATTAAAATATTTTAAATAACAAAAACTTAAAATCACATCTAAATTGTAGAGGCCAAGAATAAGGATTCAAAAGTAGATTCAAAGACTAGACCTTCTTGCTGATCACTAATAACGTGCCTAGAACAGAGCATTTTGTCTTAGCAGGTTACCTGGACACACCCTCCCAGCTGTCTGTCTGCCTGTTCTCTGTCTCTCTGTCTGCAAGGACCTGCTCAGGCCCCTTCAGTACCACTCTCTGTTTGTATCCATTTAGATTTTTTTCTCTCTGTCTTTACCCTACTCACCTTTGTGTGGGAATAAGACTCACCTCTCCATTTACAAGCAGCAACCTGCCACTGTTTTGGCTGTGTTTCAACTGTAAAAATCTTTTTTTTTTTTTGTTTGAACCTTAACATTTGTATGGGTAGCAGTGTTGTTATGAACTGTTGAGTGTAAGGTTCCGAGAGACGGAGGCCAGCATTGTTTTCTGCACTTTTGGAATAAGGAAGTACAGGTAACTGAAATTAAAGCAGAATGGTAGAATACAATAGATATTTGGAGAACTCATATACTCTCTTAAAAAGTCAGCTTAGAAATGTGGCTGAGCAATTGAAGCATGGCCTGCTGTATGGTTTCTTTGAGGTCTCAGCACTTAAACGAATTTCATCAAAATTTTAGGCCCTCAAAGTTTTCTCACTCTAATTGTGGAGTTGAACTGTGATTCTTCTTTCCCTTATTGGCATTTTGAATCCCTGATCTCTAGGTCCTCAGTCAGTGCAGATGTAATTACTTAAGATGAGGTCATACTGGAGTAGCATAAGCCCTAATTCAGTATGACCAGTGTCCTGCAAGAGGGGGAGTTTGGGCCATAGAGACACACAAGTAGAAATACTACTTGAAGATTGAAGTTATGTCTCAAGCCAAGACATTACCACAAACTAGGAGGGTGGTCTGGAGGAGAGCCCTCCCAAGAACCTGGAGAGGGAGTTTGGGCTGCTGGCTCCTTGACTCTGATGTTTAGCTTTTAGAGCTGTGATACAATGAATCTCTCTTTCCTAAGCCACCCAGTTCGTTGCCCTTTGTTACTGTAACACTAGAAAATTATGTTATTTTAACTGTGGTGACCAAGGTGGAATTGTATAACCATATAATCCTGTTTTAATTCCTATGAGAATCTTTCACTGTAGATAATAATGCCATATCTCTACAAATTAGTAAACTGAATCTTAGAATAATCGAATGGCAAGTTTAAGGTATTGCTGCTGTTTCATGATGATGCCAAGTGACTCCAAACTGCCCATCATCCCATTCCAGACTACAATTGGAGGTGGGGGTGGTACCTATGTGTTGAGAAGGCGCTCCTGAGCAAAATCAGACTGTCAAAGGAGTAGGGCAAGATAAACCGTACAAAGCCAAGCAACCACACAGGGTACAGTAAATGGAGTACCATTGCTCATGTACATGGATTCTCTGTACCCGTGATTCCTAAAATTGCCTGTTAGTCCATTTAGCCTCATTATGCAAGAGGAAGCAGGTGGTTAGAGATGATGGTGTGTCTGTACGCTTCCTTGGACCTGGGTATTTAATATCTGCAAATCCACATTCACCTGAATGTAGAGATGTAAACTATAAATTACTATGACACAAAGCTCTCTTGTCATCTGGCTTGATTTTGATGATGTTTTTGTCAGACAGCCAGGGATAATATTAACACTTTAAAGCTGGAATGATCAAGAGGTTCTCTGACCTCCCTGCCCACACAGTAGTCCTGGGTGCCAGTAGGGGATTCCCCAGGATTTCCAGTTTTAATCCAGTTTTCCATCTTGCTAGTGCCAGTAGCAGCTGCTTGGCTTCCTCTGCCTTCTCTTGGTCAGTTCTGTGTGTTTCCAGGACATGATTGTCTACTAAGGAAGAACCCAATGTGAAAACAGAAAACAAGTGGACCAGAGAGGATGATGGTAGACAGGATAGAATACAGATTGTCCTTTCGTGTATTTGCGGAGAAGTCTTTGTCACACTGTTTTCAGAAAACTCCTTGACAATATCGCACAAGCATTGCAGCCCAGAACACTCTCTCCGTACAGGGAAACGTTGCTTAGAAAGAAACAAAAATTTGTGCTTGGTTCCACTGCAGGGCCTGTGATCATGCCCAGGGAAAATCTTTCTGATTCTGCTGCTGAAGGATGACAGATTATGCTTTCTCTGAACTTTGAACATCTTCAGTAGAAGTATGAATGAAAAAAGATGCCAGATCCCAATCTTATTTATGTTGCATGTTTGCATGTTTTCTGCTCCTAACATTTGTGTGTGTGTGTGTGTGTGTGTGTGTGTGTGTGTGTGTGTGAGAGAGAGAGAGAGAGAGAGAGAGAGAGAGAGAGAGAGAGAGAGAGAGAGAGAGAGAGAGATTAACAGATGGTACTTCATTTAGATTCCATTATTCAGTGCACTTTATTTTTTCCTTGGAAAGAAAAAAAGATTACCTATGTTTTTATGAGAAGTAGAATTATGTAAAACACCAAAATGTCACATGGGGCCACCAAAGACATTTTTTGCTTCTTTTCTTTTAGGAAAAGGCCGCTATACGGAATGGTTTTTCATCTCTTCCCACCCCGCTCCATTCTTCTATGCACAAAATTGAAGGCAGGTTATACTACTAGGCGCATCCCATGGTAACAGAAAAAGCATTTGTACCCCTCTTCTTCCAGCCTTAGACACGAAGTCTCCTGTGTGACATACTGTGATTCAGCACAGCAGTCTGTCATCGTTGGAAGGAGCATGGGCCTTCAGGGCTGGACTCAGATGTGTGGTCTTTTTCTGCTGTCCTTTGAACCACATGGAAGAATGTGTTCACAGAGTAAGTTGCTACACAATCTGCTCTTTGCTTGGAAAAATGAAAAACATTAAAAAAAACACCACGATGAAACCCATTACTTTGTTTGCTAAGCTAAAAATAAAACAAATGTCAAATGTCTAAAGACTTGTAAAAAAAAAAAAAGCACAGCTACCTTCTACAAGAGAATTTCCCTGTTTTTTAATCCCCAAAGTGTGGATTTATATATGTAAAAGCACATAGGGAACTGTGATAGTTTGTTCATGTGTGAAATCAACACACTACATACATTGTCTTTGTGCTCCCGCGTCAAAGGTTTAACTGAAAAACTGGAACTTTGTTCTCAGCAGTGAATCTGTGTCAGAGGGTGAATCAGATCTTCAACAGTGGTGACATCTTAACATCTCTTCATGTAAAACCATAACAAATGTTTGGAATTTACTCTTTTAGTTTCAACTGTGCCTACCTTAATAGTGGCTGAGACAGGAAGACGTTGGGGGAGGGGAGGAGCCCCCAAGTCGTTTAATCTTGCTAGTTAGTTATTCTCATTTATAACAGAGCAAAATAATTGGTAAATGCTGCAACCCAAGTAACTGTCCAATCCAACGTCATCCTTCACCTAAAAATGACTTCACTGTCATCAAGGAAACTGAAGCAGAAATCCCTGCCAGCCCTCTTTTTTTTCTTTGGGAGTCAGCGGGACACCTGCACCCCTGGGGTTTCTGTCTGTGTTTGGGCTGGGAAGGGGCAGAGGAAAAGTTGTCTTCCAAGTCTCAGGGCTAACATGCAGAAAGATGCCCACCCTTGAATAAGGAGAGGGGCTGTAGAAAATTCTCCCAAGTTCTGAATCGGGATTTTTGTTGAGAGATGAATATAAAAGCACCTTGGTCAGGAAGTTCTCTAGATTCTCACTCCAAGAAGATCAAAACATTTCAAATAATGACATTTGATGACTGCTTGCCGTAAAAAAGCTGAATCCATTTGACTTATGTTTTTCTCTATTTAAGAAAATTCACAGATTCAAAAGCAACTTTTTCATTTTAAGAGGGGGAAAAAAAAAACCAACAAAAACGTCATCCAGAAGCAGTAGGGAGTAGCCCTGCTCCTGCACTTTAATTTATGGGTGGCTGAAGTTCAACTTTCTCAGTATGCCATGATCTCAGTACAGCTGGCCAGACTCCACGGTGGGTAATCAGCTCTAACTTAGCAGGGCAGACCTGCTCTGTGAGCCTAGTTTGCTGTGTTGGACAGAAGTTGTCAGACCTGTCTGACTCGAGAGAAGACTTGTTGAGCAGGTTCTGTGGTGAGATCACCGCCAGCTCAGTTTTATTGGGCTTGGCTGGGAGAAGCCAAGAAATAAATGGTCTGACTTGGAGTATCTAAAGTTATTTTTCCGATTTTCTCTCCCAAATTCCATCTGCCATTTCTCTGGGGGATGAAACCTTCATTCACACGAATATTGATTTGTTGACCAAATATTTGCTGGATACTGGTAATGTTTCAGGAACTGACCTGACGCTAGATGTAGAAGAGTGAATGATACACCTTTCTGCCCTGATGGGCATATAACCAATATTTATAATATTCACGAAAATGTTTTAATTCACAGATATCAGCAGTTCACATCATTACTTCCTGTCTTTAAAAAGCAGACCGTGCGTAACTGCTCTTGGAAGGGGCTGGCAGAGTGGCCTTAGATCTGCCTGCATATCACATTAATGAACACGTGACATCTGGTCCACACCTCACTGGGAATTCATCTCCCCACTGTACCCAGGCTCCCTGTTGCTCCCCTGGCCACCAATGCAGGGCTCCCAGAGCGGAGCACGAGTCCAGCAGGTCCCAGTCCACAACAGACACAGTGGTAAGGTGGCCATGATGTTAACCTTGGCCTTGTTCCATTGAAGAAAGTTTCGCAGGCATCTTTGAATCCCCTCCCCCAAAGTTGTGATGTTTCCGCAAGAGTGACCTGAATTTTGACTTCTTCTTTTACATAGCATACAAGAATGATAATGTTTCAACTCTCCTACTCAATTCTGTCCATAAGATACACGATTTGGTAACACATTGCCACAGCTATGTGCACATGCCTTGGGCATTTGTTTACAGTGGCGTTTTAGGATACTCCTCATACTATGCTGTTGTTTTGATGCAATTGCAATACTTTCTATAAAGGAATTGTAATTCTGTTTTTTTTTTTTAATTAAGGTCTTTTTCTTCATTATAGTTATAAGGGACTATAAAGCTCATATTGTGATTTTTGAAACTTTAGATTGCTTTTTTATTTTTTTAGCATTTATACCTTTATCTATATTGTGCAGGGTGATTGGCTAAACTCGGTTAACTTTTTTTTTTTCAATTGAGAGTTTTCTATTCTCCATGAATTTTAAGCACCAGGACAGGCTGTCTCTTATTCTTAGAACCCCCACCCTCCCAACAATAAAAAAGCACTGATATTGATGAATGGAGTATGAATTACTTTAAGGCTTTCCCACATTTGCTGTCTTTATATATTTTTCTCTATTAAGAACTATCTGAATAAGGGAACTGTTCTGATTGGAGAATTATGTCTACTTGATTGTAGTGTAGTACTTGATTGTCTATAAATCTAGCAGTGTTCAGATGTTGGGCACATATTAATTAAGGTACTGATCCAAATGAAGCCTGCATTTGCCTTCAAAAACCTATAGTCTGGTAAGTGAGAGATTTGCCCATTTTAAAACATGATCCTGCTTCCCCTCCCCTGGGATTGGAAACACTGTTGTTTATGTTTCATTTCATTGTCTCCCAAACCTCAGTGATTCATGTCTCATACTCAGGACCTTTGTACTATTTGCAGCTGCCTATATTGTTATGCTTCTGGAAATGTGCTATTATTTTAAACTTAGCTGAGTCTGCTCGGTAATAGAAGCAATATTGTTGAATCTCTAGGTTGACAATATTTTCAAATAAAAAAGACTTTAATATAAATATTTGACTGCTCAGTAAGTACTGCTGTTGATATCCACGTCCCGCGCTGTGCCTCCCCCCCCCCCCCCCCCCAGTCCTTCACACACCACAGGGATCTCTACCTGTAACATCCCTTCTGGGAATGAGTCTGGCAGAAGAAAAATGTAGAACAGTGGGAGCCATAGCAGTGGGGACAAGAGCTGATGCTTATGGAGTGCATTTACACTTGCCCTTTTTCTTTATCTCATTCTTACAGCTCCTTTCATGGGCATGTACATTTCAGAGGCATGAAGCAGAGGGCGGGGGAGAGAGGACTGGGTAGCTGGAAGTCACATGTGCGGTGATGTTTTCAGGTTAATTCTCTTCTGTCAGTTGACATTTCACACCTGATTAGCACATGCAAATTGTACCTGATGATGGAAGAATAAGGGTTCTCAACACTTGCTGTTTGTGAAGCAAAGTCATGATCCCAGAATGAAGATATTGGTGCCAGTTACACTGGACTGATAGCATAAAACATGTTTTCTTCCCCACTTTCCAGCTAGTTGGGTTTTTTGTTTGTTTGTTTGTTTGTCTTCCTCAATGCTAGTCAGCAAGAATATTTTTTTTTCATGCTGAACCCTGATGGCATTGCTCGGAAGTCTTTGCAGTCAGAAGCAGTAATGCCAACCTATAATTGTTATTTTGGCTGTTCTTTTAGTGGTCTTACTCATGGCCCAGGCTTACCTGGAATTCACTGTGGCGTGCAGACTGTGAGGCGATCTTCTCACCTCGGCTTCCTAAGGATTGCAGGTGTGAGTCACCACCGCCCAGTGTCTACCTGCCTTAGTAGACTCCTCTAGGCTTTTTAGAGAATATAAAAATAAATACTTTAATGAACATTGTCATAAGACATAGAATTATTAACATTAAACTTCCTCATGTTACAAAGGAAAGCTCAAGAGAATATGGTGGCAACTTCCCTCTGGTTCTGTGGTTGGTGTCGCCATTTGAAGAGTTGCACTGCAAATCGCTTCTGGGCCATTTGTCTAAGGCCATCTAGACAGTTGTGTGGTGGGTTTGTGTTTAGATATGTATCAGTTTTTCTTCCAATGTATGGTAAATTGTAAGTGTAACTCATACCTTAGGTGTTTTTCACTCTGCATTCTTTTTTAGCAGTGTGTCTTACATGTGGCTGACAGGGCCTGATTGCTTTTTACTTACTAAATGATATAACAGACTCCATAAACTTGTTTAATCTTTTTTTTTTTTTAAATAAAGATAAGGTCACACTAGCCCAAGCTGTCAATGAATTTACTGTGTAATTGAAGATAGTCTTAAGCTCCAGATCCCCTAATTCATCCCCCAAGTGCTGGGATTACCAGTGTGCACCACCATATCCATATCTGGATCCCCAAACCCTGTTTTTCACTGTTCTTTGCCATGAGATTCCAGATATATGCCTTAGTTTATTTTCCTGTTGCTGTGATGGACTACTCTGGCAAGAGTAACTTAAGGGAAGCTGGGTGTGTTTAGCTTTTGACTCCAGGTACAGTCAGTCCATCATAGCAGGGGAAGTCAAAATGGCAGGGACTTGAAGTAGGTAATCACATTACATCCACAGCAGAGCAAAGAACAATGATTGATGCATACATGTCTGTGCTCAACCACCTGTTACTCTGGCTCCAGTGGATCTGACACCTCTGGCCTCTGCAGGCATGCATGTATAAAGACAACCCTCCCCCCTGGCATATAATTAAAAATATAAAACAATTCTTTAAAAAAAGGGAAGATGAAAAAAATCTAGAGTTGTATTGACTAAGTTGATTAAATATTTTAATTTTGCATAATTTGCATAATTTTTACAATTTGCATTTATGCATAATTGCATAAATGGTAGGAGTTACAGGACATAGTGATAACTATCTTCAATAATTGTGAAACATTAGCTAGTATGGTGGTTTGGATGTAATTGGCCCCATAAGCTCACAGGGAGTGGTACTAGTAGGAGGTATGGCTTTGTTGGAGTGGGTATGGCCTTGTTAGAGGAAGTGTGTCATTTGTGGGGGCAGCTTTGAGGTTTCTTATGCTCGGGATACCACTCAGTGTCTCAGTTGACTTCCTGTTGCCTGCAAGTTGTAGTAATGTCAGCTGCTTCTACAGCACCATGGGTCTGCAGCAGTGCTGAAAGGGAAAGCAGACACATGCTCTCATTCCCTAACCCGGAAGCAATCTCTAATTGATAGTCACTTGCAAATATAAATTGGTTTCCTCCAAGGGAGTCTTGTTGGGAAACAAACTACCCTTAACTGTAGACTACATGCCTAGCAGTAGATGGTCAACAGGAAACAAGTTCACACCTGCCAAAGCTCCTACTCACGTTTGCTACCTCTCCTGACCCTGCATTTCTCCACAAATTCCCCTTCCTTCTGTCCAGTGCAATAATCTCTTCTATTCTTAGTTACAGTGTCTGTTCATGAGGCTGGTCTAGCAGTTAAAGCTCCTCATTGGGATATCTAGAGTTTGCATTCAGTTTCATCATTTGAATATGTGTTTTTCTTAGAGTCATAGGTAACTTTCAAGCCCTTTGAGTTAAATCTCATTCACTGCTTCTTTTTTGGTCATCCTTTTTTTCTCAGTGATTTCTTGGGATTTCACCAGTCATCAAACCCTGTTAGGCAGCCATGGAACAAATGAATGGAGTGTGTAAATGCCTTGAGTTGTGGGATAGGATATGTGGGAGAGCATTCAGAAGAGAGGAGGTCGGGGAGGCATGGGCATGTAAGAATGTTCCATTAGTCTAACCTCAAGTGTACCCTCTGTTGTCATTTTGCTGGCTATTTTGACAGTGACCTCAGTTGAAAATGGGAATGTTCACAGTCCTTGCTTCATAAAGATGCTATAAGATTCCAGTGAAGTAATTCTGGCAAGAGGTGTAGCAATATGCTTGCTATTCTGCAATGGCTCAACAAATGTTGTTTATCCATCTACTATTATTAAAGTCTTAGTACTCCCATTCTGTTCTTTAAATCTCTCCCAATGGCATTTCTAAATGATTTCTAATGTCTAGGCTAACGTGCTTTGTGCTTCTTTTCAGTCTCAAGCACTGTGGTTAAATAGATTAGAGGGCTTTTCCTGAGTCACAACTCTTCCTTAGACACAATTGGGATTACTGTTTGACTGCTTGGAAACCACATGTGGTAGCTTGGGGAGACAGGAAACTACAACCTTGACCGAATGCAAGTTCTCACACAGTTTATTGCTACATATGAAATGTACTTGCATTCTCAGTGGAATGCCTGGAGACTTTAGGGAAAGTTCCTTTCTGTTCTGTGTAAATACAAACCTCCCTGTGGCATTAACCAAAGACACAGAGCCCTTCCAACTCAATGCATGGCCCAAAGGTGCTTTAGGCACGATGCTTCAATTGTCCTCTGCAATTAGGAGTCTTCCCTCATACCTCCTCCTGTAGGCCACCCTCCGGTAACCGTCTGCTCTTACACAAGAGGCCACACAGAGACCGACCGGCTCTCACAACAGCCAGAGCCATGGGCCAACTGTTGCTGATAAAGGCAAAAGTGCTACAGCCTGGAGTAGGGGCAGAAGAGAAGCAGGCACCCTTATCTGTTAAAGGATACATACTCATACGGTTGTGAGGAAAGGGAAATAAAATAATGCCTGAAAGTGCTTTATAGATTGCACAGTATACGTGGAACACTAACATCAAGCAGAGTAATATCACCTAACTAGTTACTAAGTTTTCCTCAAAATAATTTCCTTTGACCTCACAGAAATTTAAAAGTCAGTCTTATATAGATTCCACAGCTAGGACGTGGGGAAGAAAAATCTGAATAACTCAGATACCATCTGCCTCCTCAAACTTTTTTTTTTTTGCTTTAAAATACTCAGATTGGTTCTGAAGAGATGGCCCAGTGGTTAGGGGTGTTTGCTGCTCTTGCAGAGAACCTGAGTTTGCTTTTAAACATCCATAGTCCCAAATACCCAGGTGGCTCACAGGGGTTCAGTGTCCCTCTTCTGGCCTCTGTGGGCACCCACATGCATGTAATATATGAGAGAGAGAGAGAGAGAGAGAGAGAGAGAGAGAGAGAGAGAGAGAGACAGAGACAGAGAGAGAGACAGAGAGAGACAGAGAGATACAACCACACACATAAAAACAATTTTAAACGATAAAATATATTGTACAAAGCACTTAACCAGATGATTGCCAAGTCTGTGTCTTTTATGCCATTCAAGAATGTATCTAAAATTGCATGTATAAACGCACTTACAATGCACACACATACACATTTAAGGATATATATATATATATATATATATATATATATATATATATGTCTTCTATAACATTTTGCCTAGCTCTTCTCCCATGATTCCTTCTACAACCTTGTTACATTTTAGAGCATCCCAACTTATGGTTCAAAGGGAAAACAGAGAAGCAACCTGGTTAGCTAAAGGCCTGTGCCGTCCATTAGAGACAGAGCTGGGGCAGTCTAACCCTGTTCTGGTTTTCCTCCTTTCTACAATTCTCTGATAGGAAGGAGAGTGATGCACACTAGAACTTGGCTACCAAAGACATTCTGATTGGTTGATAACCAAAGAAGAGGTGCAGTGTGGCTCAAATCCAGTTAAAAGTGAAAACCCTGTTAGAAATTTCTCCTTAGCTGACAACAGGTGTTGCCATCAGTGCCCGGTGTGGCCACTTAGCAAATAGCAGGCTGTCAGCGAGAGCCTCCTGGATGTTTCCTTAGGGGAACAGTGCTTGCTTTGGCTGAATTCTGTTGCCGCAGCAGTTTTTCTGGCAGCACAGAGTCTGTAGTCAGACAACTGGAGGAGGTAACCATCTTCTAATAACCACTCCGGGCTGTTGGCACCTAACTACCTGGCACTGTCTGCTTCGTGCAGCTTGTCAAGTCGATCTGCTTGTCTAATTTTGCTGGGGAACCTGGTACTGCCTATCAAGTGCTTCACAACCGCTGGATCCAGGGTCTGCCCTGCAGGTGTTCAAGGAGGGAGGTCAGAGCGGCTCAGACAAGTGAAAATCAGAGGGAGCATTGAGAGTTGTCTGCATTGTGCAGCTTTCCTCTCTGCGTTTCCACGGTGTGTGAAATCAGGATGTGGTCCTGAGTGAGTGACTCCAGGAAACACTTGGATGTTCGTTCATTCTGTCTAATTGGGCTTCTTGAACCTCACATAGACTGGCTTCATCCTGTTTCGGAGTCTATAGCACCGAGTTTCACCCCCACCCCCTTCCTGTGCGCTCTCTCCTTCCTCTGGTTTGTGGGTTGTGCAATTGCTTCTTCTTCTTCCTCCTTTGAGAGGCGGACTGAGCGGAGGGCAGAGGGGCCTGTGCTGCTCTGCTCGGAATGCAGCGGCAGTTCCAGTAGCGGCTGCAGGCTTTCCTCGCCTGTTTTTGAAACCCGAGGGGGACTCGTTTCCAGGTTTTCTATCGCTCCCTCTTTTCACTCATCAAGTGAAGTGAGAGTTGGATCCTTTTCCAAACTTGGGCTCGTAATGTTTCCATTCCCAAAGAGTTATGCTTATAAAATGAACATAAATATGTTAAACTTGGGATTGAGTTGGTGACTTTTGTAAACCCCAGATAACTCCACTGTGTAGTTGTTGTGAACTTTCTTAACAATCTGTTAATTTGTCTGAACTTTCTCTAAAGACAATTGTGTCCAAAGCCTCTTAAAACTAAAGCTCTGAATTTGCAACTGGCAGCTTTCCTACCAGGGCTCTGGAAGGCTCCTAAATCCTGGAGACTAGGTCTTCTTATAGCAAGCCTAGGTGTATATTATTTAAGGTACCCCTAATTTATGAGAGCATATGTTTGATCCCCAGCACAAGCAAACAACACCTCCCAACCCCCATCACCACATACATTTCAAGGAAGTTTTAGGGCAGCAGTTCTCAACTGGTGGTATTTCTGATGGTCTTAGGAACTGAGACAATGCTAAGTAGCAAAATTACAGTTATGAAGTAGCACCAAAGATAGATTTATGGTTGGGGGTTCCTAAGACCAGTGTAAATATGTGTTTTAGGAGATTTTTTATATTTTAGGAGATTTTAATGGAGAGCTTAAAATGCTCCATTTCTGTCAGTGACCGCAGTGAATTTATCCCATCTAGGACAGTTTATGATTATACTCACATTGAAACCTCCCAGGGATTTTATTTTTAGCTCATACATGCCATCTGTCATCACCAGCCTTATATATTAGAGTGCATCAGTCACTATCAGGAACCTTGTCTTGGGTTAGTTAAGATCCTATGGATAGCTGCTGACATTTCACTAGCTGTGTTCTGAAATAAGGTCTACTTGAGTCTGGGTTAAGGGATGACTATGGCTCTCAAAGCAAGGCAGGCCTTGGTAGCCGGGTAAAGAGAATCCATCCCCTTACTCTTACCTCTGACTTTCTAGTAAATTTGTACTTGTGACCTTAATAGACTTACTGCTTCTTTCACTGAAACTTGAAGATTTTAACAGTTTCTCCCCCACAAAAAAACTTCAGAGTTACCTCTTCTAGCACTCTTGAAATTACTAAGGCTACACTGTGGCTTCTTGAAGGCACAGACCATGTCTTACTTGCCGAGTCACTTCCTGTTTTATCTTCAGAGCCCTCCATGTTCCCTGGAGCAGAAGATCCATTTAGTGAATGAAGTGAAGGGATGGAATTAGAGAAAACTGCATTTTTATGGCAATATAGGATGAACAAAAACTAGTGGTATATCTGGGAGGCTGAGGCAGGAGGATTGTGGGAGTTTAAGACCAGTCTTGGCTACATAATGAATTCCTGAGCTGCCTAGACTACAGTGTATGACCTTCGTTTTTTTTTTTAAACCCTTAAAAACATATTTAACACTTCCTCGCATTTTCTAGATTTTTAATTACAGAAGTATTGAGGAACCCCACCCCCACATCCCACCGCCATGGGTAATAGAGCTGAATCTTACAGGCACGTTGAAGGCCCAGGCAGCCTAGACATCAGTATTTCCATGGTGCGAATTGTATAAAGAAGGCTGTGGGTGTGAGCTTGCTGTCTTTTCATCAGATCACCTAGAATCTGGCCAACTTCCTGCTTTGTCTTTGGATATTAGTCAGCCTGCAAATCCCTCATCTGTTTATTTAGTCCAGAGCAATACTGTGGAAACAATAACCGTTGCATTGGCCTGTGTTTGTGCTTATGACAAAGAACTGATATGCGCTGGTTTCTTTCGTCATCCTCACAATGGTTCTGTGCGATAGGTATTGCTGTTCTTTCTTTTTCACAGATGAAGAGACTGGGCTCACGGAAATACATTCTCCCAGGTCACACAGCTGCTACACGGTGGGGCTGCAGAGTACGTGCCCTCCACCACATAGGTAACAGGAGCTTCTCTGTGAATTTAGAGCACATGTGGCATCCAGGAGAGGCTTACTGTGTGCTAAGTCAGACTGTAAGTGATCAATAGGTAGTGCTAAATAGGCCATGGACAGTCTCGTAGAATTTCGGCTGCTCGTACTAACAGCTGCTTCGGATCATAAACCTACTTGATGCTGAAAATTTCTTTTTACGATAACTCATTGAGTTGTTCTAAAAGAGGTATTCTTGCCTTTGTTTTATATGAAAAAACAAAGTTAAAAAGGCTGAGATATTGGTTTAGGATGATATAAGTAGCACCCGATGCAGCTGAGGATGAAATCCAGGCTGGACCTTGCCGAGAGCCCACACTCTTTCTGCTCCTTGACTTCTTGTGATTAAACTCAGATTTGTTATTTATCAGATATCCCTGCCATTTTACTTTAAAAATATTGACTTATTTTTATTGAGTCAAGTTGACAAAAATTCTAAATATTTATCATTCCCAGTATGATGTTTTGATACCATGAATGGTTAAATCAGGGTAATTAACAGCCCATCATCACCTTACATATCATTTTTTTTTTGTCATAAGAACCTTCCCAGTCCACTCTCTTCAGTCTTCTCTAGATCTGCTAATTGACTCCTGGGATCTAAGGTTCAGACTGGTGTAGTTTCTGTATTTCAGATTTATTATTTAAAGTTGTTTTATTATCACTATTGTTGCTCCACTCACAAGCCTCTTGAAACTTGTCTTTTTCATACCCTAGATCTTGGGAAAAGATTAATTTAATGAGTCTTTAAATTGTTATTAGTACATGTTCAACTAAGGCATGTCATGGCAAAGTTGCTTACATCTCCCTGATTTTTCTTTTTCTTTACCCCCCCCCCCCATAGTTGTAAAATAAGAGGGGACTTGAGAAAACACTCTTTGAGGTCTCATATATGCTCAAGCCATGCCCAGTGTTTCGGACCACTTCCTGTTACCTGTGGGTCGAGATGTAGGACTCCCAGCTCCTTCTCCAGCACCATGTCTGTCTGCATGCCATCATGACACACCATGATGACCATGGACTAAACCTCTGAAAATGTAAGCCACCCAATTAAATGTTTTTCCTTTATAAGAGTTGCAGACATATGTGGTATGTACTCACTCATAAGTGGATACTAGATGTAAAGCAAAGGATAACCAGACTGCAACTCACAACTCCAGGGAGTCTACCTAGTAAAGAGAACCCTAAGAAAGACACAGGGATCACCCAGCAACAGAGAAATGGATGAGATCTACATGAGCAAACTGGGGGTGGAGGGTAATGGAGGGCAAGGGTCAGGGGAAAGAGAGCTTAGGGGAGCAGGAGGTCCCAGCTGCATCAGCAGCAGAGTGGGAGAATGGGGAGGGAGATACCATGATGAATGAAGACCCCAGGGGAATAGGAAGAAGCAGAGTGCTAGAGAGGTCCCCAGAAATCCACAAAGATACCTTCACTGTACACTACTGGCAATGGTTGAGAGAGTGCCTGAGCTGACCTGCTCTGGTGATCTGATGGCCGAACACCCTGGCTGTCATGATAGAACTCTCATCCAGTGTCTGATGGAAGCAGATGCAGAGATCCATGGCCGAGCCCCAGGTGGAGCTCTGGGAGTCCAATTGTCGAGAGAGAGGAGGGATTGTATGAGTGAGAGATATTGAGACCCTGGAAAAAGCACAGGGACAAATAGCCAAACTAGTGGAAACACATGGACTGTGAACCAGTGGCTGAGGAGCACCCATGAAACTGGACCAGGCCCTCTGGATAAGTGAGACAGTTGATTAGCTTGAACTGTTTGGGAGGCCCCCAGGCAGTGGAGCCAGGACCTGTCCTTGGTACATGGGCTGGCTTTTTGGAGCCTGGGGCCTATGCTGGGACACTTTGCTCAGCCTTGATGTAGGAAAGAGGGGACTGGACCTGCATTGGCTGAGTCTACCAGGCTGGGCTGACTCCCCAGGGGAGACCTTGCCTTGGAGGAAGTGGGAGTGGGGGTTAGATTGGGGGGGAGGGTTGGGGGTGGGAGGAGGGAGGATGGGGGAATCTGTAGCTGGTATGTGAAATAAAGTTAGTTATAAAAAAAAAAGTTGCCGTGGTCGTGTTGTCTCTTCATAGCAACAGAAATCCTAAAACAGAAGTGAAACACATTATATTTTATCTTATTTTATGTGTATGGGTGTTTTGCCTGCATTTGTATCTGTACACTGCATCTGTGCAGTGCTTGTAGAGGCCAGAGACTTGTGGGTGCTGAGAACTAAACCCAAGTCCTATAGAAGTTCAGTAAGTGTTTTTTAACTGCAGAGGAATCTCTTTAGCCCTTGAAACAAGTTTTCATATAACTGGTTAGTCAGAACTAGACACATCGCCCCAAACAAGGGTGAGTAAAACAGAAATACTTAGCAATCAGCACTAATGATGACCAGAGATTCAGGCTCTGAGTCTGGCATTCCCTCCCAGGCCCCCTATTTCTGGAACTCTGGCAAAAACAACCCACTTATCAAAAGGGATTCTGTCCTTTCCTGGCCACAAGGAAAGCGAAGAATTGAATTCAGTTTTCTTTCATTTTATGCTTTAAGTTTGAAAAACAATTCTGTGTACAAGGAATTGAATGCTCATCACTGTGAGTACAAAGAATAAAGATCTTAGGACTGGAGAGATGACTCCGGAGTTAAGAGCACTTTCTACTCTTGCAGAGGATCCAGGTTTGGTTCCCAGCATCCACGTGGCAGCCCACAACCATCTATAACTCTAATTCCAGGGATCTGACACTTTCTTCTGACACAGGCACCAGGCATGCACATGGTGTACACACATACATGCAGGCAAAACATTTCTCATACACATATAATAAAATAAATGTATATGGGCAGGGGAGAGCTGGCCTTGAGATCATAAGGGTGGGAGCGCTGGCCCTGTCCCCCACCAGCTGTACCACTCAGGAGAGCAGGCCCTGCGTCTCACATGGGCAGCACAATAGAGCCAACACCATTGGCGGAGGTGTGGGTGAGCCAGCCCTGAAGTTGTAGCGTGGGAGAGCTGCCCCTATTAGCCATCTGTTATGTGGTAGCATGGGTAGGGGAGAGATGTCCTTCACCCTGCTCATCAACACCTGGTGCAGGTTGGAGAGCTGGCTCTGAGGTCACAAGAGCAGGAGAGCTGCCTTTGCCCCCCCCCCCCCCCCCCCCGCCAGCTGCAGCACTCAGGAGAGTGGCCCCTGCACCACTCCCGGGCAACACAGTACGGCTGACGCCCAGTGTGTAAGTGTAGATTTGACACTGAGGACATGAAAGCAGGAGAATTGGCCCTGCCCCTTCCTCACTGATGCAAGAGGTGCACTAGCCAGGACAAAGCAGGAGACCTCACTCTGGTGGCGAAGACAGGGGAGAACAGGTGGGCTGACCAACCTTGCAACTACCCAGGCCCAGAACCAGGGTTATGTGTTGGTGCATCCCAACATCTACCCCATCTGTGAGCATGTGAAGGAACTGGCCCTACAGACCCAAAGCTGCAGGATTTCCATGCCACAGGACAACCGCAGGATAACCAAGAGGAGTCCCAGTGAGGGCCCAGCTTCGACAGTGTAGCAAAAACCAGAGGCCTGGAACCAAACCAATGACTCCTTATAATGAACACTTGCAAATGAAGATAAATGGATAAAAGGGTTCACTGAGTGACTCACTGTGTCACACTACAGCTTCCATGATGAAAATAATTTTTTTCCTTCTCTCTTTTTTTCTTTTTTCTCTTAAATTTTATTTTGTTGGGGGGGGCGGAGTTTGCAAGGGCAGAGGGGGGGATGTGAAGGGTCCAGAAATGAATGGGATGGAGATGCTTGATGTGAAAGACACAAAGAATAAATAAAAAGAAAAAAACAAAATTGAGACAGGGTCTCACATTGTTCAGGCTGAAAAAAAAAACATTTAAAAAAATGAAGATCTTTAAAAAGTTTGTAGACGTTTTGGCCACGAACTTGGATTATTTTTTAGACACATCTAGAATTACATTTATAATGCTTAATCAAGCCTATCAGTTACAAAGATTCATTACTATGGTCATTCCCTCTCATGTCTGTAAAAATGGGAAATAGTGACACCCACCTTCACTGTTGTAAAGACTAAGTTTGTTCAAGTATGAAAAACATTTAGTCCTGTGTAGATCTTTAGCAACTGTTCAAAAATGTTAGCTATTCTTATTGCATCATCCTCATTATTCTGATCCCTGAGGTAGACTCAGCATTTCCAGCAAAGCTCTTTGTGGTGATTTGAATGTGAAATGCCCCCCACAGACTCATGAATTTGAACACCGGGCTCAGCCAGCAGTGCTGTTTTGGGAGGTGGTAGCACTTTGTCGATAACTACTTATGCTCCCTGATATGCTAAGTTGTGAGAAGTGACCAATGCAAGTCCTCATTGCCACAGGCCAAGTTGTTCACTATGCCTTCCCTGTCAGGATGGACTGTATTCCACAATAAACTACTTCTCCCTGGAATTGCTTGTTAGGTGTTTTTTTTTTTTTTGTCGTCACACTGATAACTAAAAAGTAATTAACATACCCTACAAAAAGACTTTGAAATAAATGAAGATCAACTCTTTACTAGGGAATGAATTTCAGGGGAGGTTTTTGGGGTCTTTATAAATTTTTAATCATATTGATTTATGTTATGTGTGTGCATGGTGCATGCATGTGGGTACACATGTGTGAAGGTCAGAGGACAGTTTCCAGGAGCCCATTCCCTCCCTCTACCATGAGGCTGCAGGAGTTAAACTCAGATAGTCAGTCTTGGGAATGAGCACCTTTCCCCATTACGCACTCCCACCAGCCCTCTTGGGAGTCTTCAGACACGTGCCCCACAGGTACCGAGTTAAACAGGCCTATGAAGGAATGTCTCTGGAGGGCCTGGTGGTTTGGTCTCCACTCTCTTCAGTGCTAAGGCCAGTCAAGTCACTGTGTCTATCATTCTCAGACAATGAAGGCACTGGACCTGTATTATCATAGAGGGTGAGTTTCTCTTTGTTTCTGGTGATTAAAAAGAAAGCTCCTTAGGATGCCATTGAAGACATCACATTCTTGAACATGTTCTCTTTGCTCTCAGCAGGTAGTTACCAGATCCCAACACCTCATTTCTGCTGCTCACAGTTCATGTGGAAGCTAGTTAGTGATCTATTTGGTGGAAATTTAGGCTGGCATCACGCTTGGGTCTGATGTGATGCCATCCTCTTCTGCTTTTTTTTTTTTTTTAAACTCCTGGGCTGTGGGTTTTATCACGTGTGACTTGGCAATAGATGAGGATGACACTTCCTTACTTGGCTGTAGGGGACCTTCCTGCCTGTTCTTCAGCTGCCATAGTCTCATCTGTGTTTCCTAGTGGTGTCTTTGACCTAAAAGAATCTTCCCCCAATGAGCAAAATTCTTTAATTTTAAATATAGGTTTGGGAGGCAGATGAGAGTCTGAATTTGTTTGGCCGCTTACTAGTTGTATGATATTATGCAATCTCTTGACCTCTCTCAGCTTTAATTTCCTTATTTGAACAGGTTGTTGTTCATTATTTGAACAGGGGAAAGGGATTGGACTTTAGAGAAGATTAGGAGATAATGTGGGTAGATATTGTTGATGGATTGGGTGAGGCAGAGGGAGGGGGCAAGGATGACTACCAGGTTTCTGTCTCAAGGACTTGAACTTGGGTGGTGTTTTAGTGCAGGGGAGATACAAAAAAAAGGTGTGTGTGTGTGTGTGTGTGTGTGTGTGTGTATGGAAGATACAGAGAGGCAGAGATAGAAAGGGCAAGACTAATTGTGGCTTGGGTTTAAAAAATGTTGTATGTATACATGTGTCTTTTTTATTTGCATATGGGTACAAGTGAGTCATGGCATGTATGTAGCCAGAGAACAACCTTGAATACTGGTCCTTGCATTCAACCTTGCTTGAGACAGAGCCTCGGATTTTGCTGCTGTATAGACCAGGCTTTCTGGCTTGTGAGCTTTCAGGGATTTTTATATATTTGCCTTCCATCTCACTGTGGGAACATTGAGATTACAGATGTCCTTTACCATGCCAGAGTTTTCATGGCTTCTGGGGATTTGAACTTAGGTCTTATGGTTGTATACCAAGCACTCTTCTTATCTCTTCAGCCGGCTATGTGATTTTGAGGTACTTTTCGGACAATGTGGAAATGATGACTTGATATTTTCATGAGAGATCTGGATTGGTAACAGAGCTTTCAAAGTCCTTGTATAAATAGAGTAATATAAGTAAAGTGAACCTCTGCAACTAAGAGAACATTGGATGAGCCTTGGGAACATCTTTATTTACTGGTCTCAGGGGAATGGGGAAATCTGAAAAAAATCACTTTATGTTATGATAAGCTTCTGATTTTCCTCTTCTTGAAACATCAGTTTTTGAAATGAAGAAGAATGCTGTGGGATGTTCTGTATGTCCTGTGGGAGCCCTTCTTGGGTTCTTTGTGGCATTACCCAGCAGGTCCGCATAGAGGATGATTAGGACCATGGGCCTGAGTGCAGGTGTCTGAGATGGTCTGCACTTGGCTGTGCTGGGGGATGGTCTGTATGTCAAGTTGTTCTGATTGATCAATAAATAAAACCTGATCGGCTGTGGCTAGGCAGGAAGGATAGGCGGGACTAACAGAGAGGAGAAATAAAAGGACAGGAAGGCAGAAGGACGGACTGCAGCCGCCGCCATGACAAGCAGCATGTGAAGATGCCGGTAAGCCACCAGCCACGTGGCAAGGTATAGATTTATGGAAATGGACTAATTTAAGCTTATAAGCACAGTTAGCAAGAAGCCTGCCACGGCCATACAGTTTGTAAGCAATATAAGTCTCTGTGTTTACTTGGTTGGGTCTGAGCAGCTGTGGGACTGGCAGGTGACAAAGATTTGTCCTGACTGTGGGCAAGGCAGAAAAACTCAAGCAACAGAAGAAATTACGTTGTCTATGTTAAACAAGGGGACAAACCTCAGTAAGGTTCCTCAGTAGATACAGAAATGCATTTTTAGCCTATTGAAACCAACACTTACCTAGGGGAGTAGGGAACAGAGTTAGTCAAGTAAAAAGATTGAGGGGACTTCGTGAGGTCCTGAGATCAGACACTGTATGTTTGTTCTGACAATAATCTGAATGGTTAACATTGACTCTGCACTCACCCTTCTAGATTCCAAAATAGCATTGATCTTGTGGTGAGAGTTTGCTGTGTAAATGCCACATTGAGAAACACAAGTGGATTTGAGGGTGCTGGGGAGTGACTAGATCAGCCATCCAATGGCTTATCATCTTGTATAGGAAAGGCTGATAGACTCAGGAAATGAAAACAGGAAGCTGAAGGACTCAGGGAGTTTGAAGAGTGGATGTGGCCATTGGCAGTCAAGAGAGCCCTGGACAAAAGGGTCAGAGGGTGGATAATTTGTACTTGTGATTTTGGATGTAGAGCCAGCCATCTTTGTAATTTTTTCAATAATCTTTTTTGAGATTGTAAATACAATTACATCATTTCTCTCTCCCCTTTCTCCCTCCCAATGTTCTCACACATCCTTGCTTTCTTTGCTGCCTTGCTTTCTTTGAAATTAATG
>NC_134853.1:119023335-119158335 GCF_049852395.1 Peromyscus maniculatus bairdii
TGGGGTATAGAGCTGAGATTACAGACATGCACCACCACACCTACCTCGTTATGACACTGATACGAATTTCATTAATTAGTGTTAAGTAATGTTAAACATCTTTTGATGTGCTCATTGACCCAATATGTTCTGTGGGAAATCTATATTGCAACCTCTGCCCATTTTTTAAAGGTCTTGTTTTTTTGTTTGTGGGTTTTTTTCCCTTCAGGATTATTGCCAGAATGACAGTATATTCCTTTTTTCTCTTATTTATAAAAAAAACCTAAATTCAATTTTCTAAAGATCTAACCATCCAACCTCAGTTTGCTTCACTGAGGGCTGGAGAGCTAGTTCAGCAGTTAAGAGCACTGCTTGCCCTTCTAGCGGACCTGTGTTCAGTCTCAGTACCTATCAGGCAGGCACCAAGGTGCACACATAAACATGCAGGCAAAGCACCCAAATACATAAAATTAAATTAAAATAGTAAAATTCAAATCTGCTTTACTGAAATCCAGATTTGGAGTGATTTTTCTTGCTTACCAGTTATTATCAGCAGAATTGCCACTGACAGTATGAAACACCCCAGTCAGCCCAAACTATTGCCAACTGTTTTCCTTTTTAAGTACGCCATCTTTTTAAGCACTGCCTTCCATCTCCCCCTTTCCCTTCTCTGTCTGCTACAGACAGGTAGTCGGACCTTACTTCCTTCTCACCCCCATGTAACATTTGAGCTGCGTGCTGCATTGTCAGCTCCACTGGCCATCAGACATTATGTCCTCTGAGATCATGGTTTGTTTCATTTGGGAAAACTGGCAGGAATTAGCCTAGCAGTTAGTCGGCATGCCTTCTTCACCACTGAAGTCTGACTATTATAATTCTATAGAAACTGGATCATTAGAAAATATAAACGTCCTATTTTTATTTTGAACCATCAAAATCTCCAACAATAAAAAAACAGTGGTCCCCTGTGTGGTGGTACACTTTTGTAATTCCAATAGGCAGGAGTTGGAGGCAGGAGGATTACAAACTGAGGCTAGCCAGGCTTATAGAGTTAGACTCTGAGTGCATAAAGTAAAACAAAACATTTCTTTAAAAATGCTGTTCACTTAAATTAATTAAATATATTTATATTGTGAGCATAAACTTTTAATTTATGCTCATAGAAAGTTATGACAATTTATGTTCTATATCTATGTCTGAGCTGCTATAATGGACATGCCATTTACTGGGGTGGCTTATTGACATGAGAAATTTATTTCTTAACATCAGAAATTTATTTCTTACCTTCTGGAGACTGAGAGGCCTAAGATCAGGGTGTCAGTAGCATTTATGCTTTGGGAAGGGTTCGATTTAGGATTCCTAAGTGGAAGTTTTTATTAAGGGGTTGTCTAGAAGTCTCTTCACTGGATCTTTTCTTCCAGGTCACAGATTTCCTTCATAAAGGCTTGGCTTCCATGACCCGATCACCTCGCTAGAGGTGTGCCTCCTAACATCTCTACTTGGGAGCTGTGGGGGCAGACAAATCCTGTTTCCAACCTTGCAGAGCCCTGAAATGAAATTGCAGTAAGACAGATGAACAAGAGAAAAGCATGTGTGGTTACTTCACAAGTTCATATAGCATGGGAGCCCTATAAGAGAGGACTCAAAGAAGCTACAGAGTCAGTTACTCAGATATGCAATTGGCAAGAAATACGAAGTCGTGAAAGTGTGACCTAGTGTTAGGGGGAGGCTTAAGGCTTCTGATTTTATGCTTGAAGAGGAAGATGTGCTTTCCCTTTGCCTGCAGGGAGAATGTCAGCGAGATTTTGATTCTGTCTTTCTTTCTGTAAGGAACAAGCTGATCCTTTTGTACCTGCTGTATTTCAGTTGCCTTCAGCTTAAAGTCTGTGTCTCACTACTTAACCCCCTTGAGCAGTTAGATTTAAGATAAGACTGTGGGGGAAGGCACGAGTGTTTCAGCACTCCAACAGAATATAACCTTAAAAACCCATAAAAGGAAGACAGGAGAAAAGGGCACTGTTTGTCAGTCCGTAAGTTCTGTTTTGGGCCAATCCACATGACAGGCATCTGGTGTGTGCCTATCATCCAGCTGTTGGAAGGCTGAGAGTTCAAGGCCAGCCTGGGCCACTCAGTCAGACCCTGTCTGGAAAACAAAAAATGAGTACAGCAACCAAACAAGACAAGAGCGCCAGGGAAGCAGAGCAAAGGCCACGAAGTAGCAGCGACATCGTGGTGTCCGAAGAACACATCTAGGATGCTGTACATCGCCAGTTGATTTGATTAACAACCAGGTCTTTTCGTTATGTGCTCTGGAATATGATCATTTATACCCATTTGTTCATGCTTAAAATCAAAACTCTTACTAAATATCTAGGTGTCTGTGTCCGGGTTCATGAAGCACTTGTTGCAACTCATGACAGAATAACCCCCTGGAGGGTGTGGTGTGTGCAGCGCTTGCAGCCCCTGTTTTCCATGTATTTGCTGTCTGGTTTGAACAACATTATGGTGTTCTCATTGCTTCTCCTCATGCCAAATTTCTGGTTTTCTTCCTTTCAAGATGAAAGAAACATTTGGCCTTGATTCCCGGTCACCCATACCCTCCTCTGAAGGAAATGGTCTGCATGGCAGATTTGATGACATGGAACATCTTCATTCACTAACAACCAACAGCCTGAATTTAGGTTTGTGGGCTTTGTTTCTTATACACACAAGTTAGACTATTTGCAGCCCTTGGGCTTTCTTTATATACAATGTATTATACTGTCACATTTACATTCATCATGCTGCTTTTAATTTCTTGGAATTAAAACATAATTACATTGTTTTCCCCTTGAGTTTTCTCCTTCCAATCCCTTCCATGTCCTTGTTATGATCTTTTGAATTTACAACTGTTTATCACTTAATCTGATTCAGAACAATTTTGGCTGAGATTTCAACTTGATCTTTCAGTTTCTGTGTACTGAGAAGGCTTCATATTCTTTGCTTCATTCTGCTTTGTATCACAGCATAGATTGGAAGTGAGACTACTCCCTTACAATGAACTACGTCTCCACTAATATATGTTAAAGTCTCTGATGCTATTAAGTGGAATTGCTAGCTCATTGGATGGAGCTGTTAAATATTAATAAAGAGGTGCATATTTTAAACATTTATGAAGCATTTTCTTCACCATAAATTATAGTTGATTCTAGTACATTAATAACTTAGGTTCCATTAAAGAGTTCTGAAAGTATTATACCTTCCTTTGACACTCCAGAATAGCAACTTTCATATACTTTTGAAGCCTCAAGTTTAAAAGATTTTTTTTTTATTTATCCAACAGTGAAATATTGGCTGTTGTTATTCTATTGAGATCATGGGTAAGACCGTTCAGTCCTCACCCTGGGACTCAGAGCTGTTCAGGATCTGTGCTATCTTTTACTGTTAGACTTTGCTTTGGGAAAGGCTCTCTGCAATGACATTTCACATGTCAGACACAGAGGGAAGAGGACTTCAGAAAGTGATGACAGTTTGGTGTGAGGTCACCAGTGTGTTCAGTGGCACCCACAGAAAGGAGCCCTGATGGCACTTAGAGAAAGCTATGCAGTGATGATGCTGGTTAGCCCCTGTGAGTGACCAGAGCAGGCACTCACCATGAAACCCTGGGATTAGATGAGTCTGTGCAACTTTTCAGGCTCATAGCTGGGAGAAGAGAGCTTTTATTCCCTGCCCGCCTCAAGCCTATAGGAAATCTACTTTGTAAAGTTCTCCCATTTCCTTGGTTCTCTGATTAATAAGTACTTAACTCGTTCACAGTGTATGACACGAATGAGCAGACCACACTGGCCTGGTCACTGCTGCTATTTTACAGGTGTCTGCTTGCAGCCATATTATCCTTGCTTGCTTGTTTCCTTCCTTTGTTCCTTCCTTCTTTTCCTCCCTCCCCCCTCTTTCCTCCCTCTTTGCCCCCTCCCTTCTCCCTCCCTCCCTCCCTCCCTCCCTCCCTCCCTCCCTTCCTTTCTGATTCTATTGAGTTTATTACCATTAGATCAAATCTTCCAACTATATTTCTGCATGACTGTGCATGAAAACAAACTATCCCTACAGGTTTTGAGTCTCTATTTCAAAAGCTCTATACCATTTAATATTATCCTTGGTTTTGATTACTATATATTAATTATACATACCGGGGTGTATTATGATTTTTCAAACAGTAATGTATTTTGGTCATACCCACCTCCATTACTCTCTTTTCCTCCTCTCACTCCTATTGATCCTCTTCCTCTTTCCAACTGTCACCTTTCTACGTTCATGACTTTTTTTCCCTAGTGACCCATTGAGGTTCATTAGGGTTTCTTACAAATAATGGGTGGGCTGTTATTTATAGGAGCATGGACAACTTGTCATCGGTGGTTACATTACTGAAGAAAATGATATTCCCTGTCCTATAAACAATTAATCGTCAATAGATTCTCAGAGAGGAGTTGAGGGAGTACCATTCAGCTTTGCAAGACCCTAGGTAGTTATTCTTGACAATATCATTTGGGGACTGTTGTTAAAGGTAGGTATCTTGAGCCTGGTAGTGGTGGTGGCAGCGGCGGCGGCGGCGGCGGCACACACTTTTAATCCCAGCACTCGGAGGCAGAGCCAAACGGATCTCTGTGAGTTCAAGGCCAGCCTGGTTTACAGAGCAAGATCCAGGACAGGTACCAAAACTACACAGAGAAACCCTGTCTCAAAAAAACAAAAAAACAAAAAAAAAGAAAGAGAAAAATGTTATGTCTCTTGGACTTGTCCTTGCTCAGAAACCGATCATAAGCACATGCATCTGTGACAGCATGACTAGATTGGTACTCACCATGCTGGGCTAAGAAGATAATGACATGGGCTGATACACATCAGAGCAGCATGTGTCCTGAGTTGATCCCATTCTTATTTGTATTTTTCTCTTGAGAGCTTTGCTCAGCAAACAACAGGCCCTATTTGAATACCAGGCTCCTCTGTACTAAGCTGGTAATCTGCCCAGAGCTTCTCCAAGCCCCTTCTTTCCTCAGTTGTAAGGTCACAGTAGGTCTCAGGGTCTTCGAGCCCAGTTCAAATCTGTAGCTCATTGTGCACTCCATCAGGAACAAACCATCTTAGATTTATAGGGCAATTAATTTTAAAATCATTTGTTGATAACCTATGTGTAACGGGCTATTCCTGATCCTGTGGTTAATCCAACATAGTCACTTTGGGCTTCGGATGTGACTCAATGGTAGTAGAGCACATAATGTTTTTGCCACCAACAGAAACAGAAGCAACAGCAAAAATCATACCAACACAATGTTGTTTCTTTAACGTACTCACATTCTCCATGGAGTGTGAAAGCAAACTTGTAAATGAGTCTGATTCACAATGAAAGACAAGAAGATGAATTCCAAATGAGGAATACCATCAGTGTATCAGTGTTCCAGGATTCCAGGAAAGAAACAGCTCTGTTTCCACTGTTTCCACAGCTCTTGCTGCCCACTCCAGAGGGATTTCTGTCATTGTACCCATTTTCAGAGTAGTCTCTTACTGTAAGCTGAGTTTCTGAAGGGTGAGGCTTGTCACAGCCTCTGTTAGCACAGTGTGCACAGAAGTAGTGTCTGTCCAGTGAGAAGGCGACAGGCAGCTTGTGTGTAGTTGTTGAACACCTCAACTTCCTGGTTTGCGTTGCTGACTTAGGCAGCCACCTGTTCTGTCTGCTCAGGTTCTCCCTTTTTCTCCATGCCGTTCTGTTCCTGCACCTCACCAAGTATAAAGGCTTGGAAAATTTTCCCCATTCCTTTTCTATAAGCATTAACTTCCAGGGGCCTTTCTGAACCTCCCTGGTTTTGTGTCCATTACAGCCATTGCCTAACAGTTGTATTGTTCTCTGGGACATGATTCATTTTATGGGCACTTGGGTGCCATGAGCCCATGGTGAACAGCTCTATAAAGTGCGTGACAAACACTGTGAGAGGTGAGAAATGGGCATTTGTGCACTGGCAAAAGGCCAGAGAGGAGGCAATGGGCAGAGTGGCTGGGCAACAGGCATGAGAAGTTATAGCTGACCTGCATTAACTCGCACAGCGGAGCAGTGGCTGTGGGAAATTGCTCGGCAAGTGGAGCCTTTGCTGTACTTCCAGCCACTGCTTGGGTCCTGCTCCACCTCTGCTTCCCCACCCATTGAGTTGAGGTGCACAGGCAATACCTGGAGCTGTCAGGCAATGCTTTGACGGCCACACAGAAATGAGGTCCCAGCAGTTGGCAGTGAACTGCCTGGGGACAGGAAAGGCAGCTGAGCATGGTAATTCTATTCGCCCCTAATCGCTGCTGTATTGCCACTTAATTAGACCTGTTTCTAGTCTAATTTCTGTTCCTTGACCTAGTCTCTGGACAAGATCAAAAGCAAAAGGAGTGGTTATTTACTAGACAGGTTGTTCAAGGTGAAGTGCGGGTGGTATTTGAAGGAAAAGATGGTACAGAGTCTGAGTCTGACTGGTCAGTTATGGTTTGCTGGTGCGTCAAGACGCTGAAACACGATAAAGACACAGGTTCAAGGAAGGCATTTGGTGTAAAGTTCTTCATGTTTTTGTAAACATGAGGACAGACTGGCCGAGAGTTTATTTTGGGTCCCTAGATACACTCCAGTGATGAGTAACCTGATGTTCGTGTGGGTGAGGCCTCTCTGGACCCCAGCTTCCTCAGTCTGCCCTGTCCTTCTTTTACTGAGCAAACAAGAAGGGAACACAGGTGGCGCTTTGGACCCTCTTATACATTTCAGGAAACTGGAAGGGAGGCCCCTATTCTGGATTCCAGAGCAGAGATGCAAAGCAATCCTGAGAATCTGGAATAAAGTCTCCATTAAATAGAAGAAAATCAGGAGGCTGAGGCATAGGCACAGTGGTAGATCACTTGCATAGCCTGCCTGAGGACCAGGGTGTGACAGGCAGAAACATGGAGGAGAATGAGAAACTGTTTAGACCCTATCCCTAACAGCCTAGTTTAGGATGGGAGAGAGGGCTCATATCGGTTTTCTGTTGTCTCCTGGCAGTGGTGGCGCACGCCTTTAATCCCAACACTTGGGAGACAGAGCCAGGCAGATCTCTGTGAGTTCGAGGCCAGCCTGGTCTACAGAGCGAGATCCAGGACAGGCACCAAAACTACACAGAGAAACCCTGTCTCAAAAAACAAACAAACAAAAAATTACTATGTCTTGTTTAACTTCTGAAAGAAATCTTTTAGAAAACAAATATACAGATCAAGTAACTTTAACAAATTGTTTTTCATATATATTTGTGTGTGTGCCCACTTGTGCTTGTTCACGAGGAGTCAGAGGTAGTTCTCTCCTTCTGTCATGTCACACGGGTTCTAGGGATTGAACTCAGGTTGCCAGACTTGGTGGCAAGCAGCATCCCACTGAGCCATGGCCCCTCATAATAATCTTGATGAAAATCTGTATCAAATTTCATATTGTTTGGATAAATGCTGCATTATTTATTGTTATGCAACCCTGTAAAGTAGCATTCCATCTCCTTACATATGTGTGAGCTTTCAACTAACACTTCATAATTTATAGCATTTCACATTTTCTTCAAGAATACAAATTTCAAATAAAAATGCCTTAGGGGAGATTGTTTCAGTGTATGGTTCATGGGTCCTTAAGGCTGGCCCCACTGGCCTCAAGGGAAGCTCCTGGTACAGCAAGTCAGGCTCCTCCCTGGATAGCGAAGTTGCCCACAGCTGGACCTTGCTAGATTTCCCATTGCCTGCTTGACTCTGCACAGAACTGTTCATAGTCAGCTCTTCCACCTTGCTGCTTTTCTGTCTGTAATTACTCTGCTTTCTGGACTGCAGCCCAGGTGGCCTCCAACTATGTAGCTAAGAATTACTGTGAACTTCTGATCCTCCTGCCTCTCCTTCCCAAGTGGTGGGATTATTGGTATGCACCCCACAGCTGGTTCATGTGGTGCTAGGGATCAAAGCCAGGGCTCCATGCTTGCCAAGCAGCCATTTCTACCAACTGAGCTACATCCCAAGCCCCATACGGAATCTGCCTGTGGCTAGAGTCCAAAGCTGTTACTCTCCCCTTACCAACGTGCCTCAAGGTTATGAGCCCATCTACATGGAAACCAAAATTACCGGTAAGAGGCTGGGGCTGGGGAGATGGTTCAGAGGGTAAAAATGCTTCCTGCACGAGTATGAAGATCAAGGCTCTGATCTGGAGAACCTTGTGAAAGCTAGCTCAGTGTGACAGCCTTCTTTAATTCCAGAGCTTAGGAGACAAAGGCAGTGAGTCCTCAGAAGCTGTGTTACCAGAGCTCTAGGTTCAGAAAGAGACCCGGCCTCTGTAAGGTAGAGAGTGACCAAGAAAAACACTGCCTCAGCCTCAAGCCTCCACACATGAAAACATAAGTGCATCCGCACACATGAACATGCATACATGCATGCACACTACACAAATCCATGTACAAAATAAACAGTGTAGATGCTAATAAAAGAAGGATACACACACACACACACACACACAATCACACTGGGTGAAAGCACTTGCCCTTGAATCCTGAAAAGTTGAGTTTAATTACCAAAAACCCAAGTAACAAAAGCAGATGCACTGGCATGCCTTTGTAATCCCAGTATTCCTGTGCAGAGGTGGGAGGCAGAGAGGGGAATTGCCTGGAGGCTCATGCAGCAGCAGGAACATGAAGATCTTCCATAAGATGGAGTAGAGAACCCACTGCTGAAAGTTGTCCTCTCACTGCCACATGTACACCCCCCCCACACACACACACACTACATTTTAAAAATTAAGAATAATAATTATGGTTGGATATATGGCTAAGTGGTTAAGAGTGCTTACTACTCTTACAGAGGACCAGAGTTTGGCTCCTAGCACCTACCACAAATGGGTCACTTATAACTGCCTGTAACTCTAGCTCCAGGGAATCTAATGCCATCTTCTAGCCTTCCTGGGCTTACATATTCACCCACATACACATAATTAAAAAAGAAATCTTTGTTAGGCATGGTGGCACATACCTTTAACCCCAGCACTTGGGAGGCAGAGAAAGACAGGTCCTTGTGAGTCTGAGGTTACCCTGGGCTACATAGTGAAACCCTATTGAAAAAAGGAAAAAAAAAAGAAGAAAAGAAAAGAAAGAATAAGAATTAACATAAGGGACTGGGGAGATGACTCACTGGGAGAGAAAGCCAGCTTTGTAAGTATAAGAGCTTGAGTTAAAATCTCCAACATCTATATAAAAAGCTGGGCATATGTGCTTGTAATCCGAGATGAGATGGGCTGACCTGAGCACTCTCTGGCTGACCTACCGAAGTGGTGCGCTTCCAGTTCTGTGAGAGCCCCTGTCACAAGACAGTAAGGCCGGAAGTGGTAGAGGAAGATAGCTGATGTCTTGTTCTGCCTCCTGAAGCATGTACCCATGCATGCATCTGTGCACACTTGTGTATACTCCCCCATAAGTAAATTGAAATAAGAATAAGAACATGGCCTAAAAAGATAAACATTTAAGTCAGTTATGGCAATTTCTGTACTTTAGTGGCCAGGTCTACGTTGGGCCAGCAAAATGGCTTGGCAGTAAAAGGCACTTGCTGTGAAGCCTAACCACCTACGAAAACCAAGTCCTCAAGCTTGTCTTCTGACCTACACATGCACTGTAGCATCTGTGCACCCTGCTTGCACATACATGCACAGACTAACAATTAGCAAACTCCTTAACCTGAATTTCCCCTTTCATAAAATATAGTTAATAATGCCTTTTCTTTCTTACAATTATCTGTAAAAATAGAATGAGTCTGTAGCTAGAGTTTCCTGCCTTGCCCACAGTCAGGACAAATCTTTGTCACCCGCCAGTCCCACAGCCGCTCAGACCCAACCAAGTAAACACAGAGACTTATATTGCTTACAAACTGTATGGCTGTGACAGGCTTCTTGCTAACTGTTCTTATAGCTTAAATTAATCCATTTCCATAAATCTATAGCTTGCCACGTGGCTCATGGTTTACCAGCATCTTCACATGCTGCTTGTCATGGTGGCGGCTGGCAGTGACTCCTTCCGCCTTCCTGTTCTTTCTTTTCTCCTCTCTGTTAGTCCCGCCTATACTTCCTGTCTAGCAACTGGCCAATCAATGTTTTATTTATTGACCAATCAGAGTAATTTGACATACAGACCATCCCACAGCATGAATCAACAGATTAAAAAAAAATTCTGGAGTTTCTAAACTAAGCATTTCAAATTGTAAGAATTCTTACTTAGTTGCTATTCCATGGGGCCATTTTGTTTAAATGAATTAATGCCAGAGTACTCATGATCAGGGTGAGAAAGGGAACCTTTGCAGTACGATTAGAAAACGTAAGGGAGTTCATCTGATAAAGTAACGATATTGATAAAGTGCCTAGTTTTGTTGGTTGTTTGTTTGCTGTGAGGACACACTAGAAATGTAACTTCCTCTCTGCAGCCCCATCCCCTTCCTGTTTCATGCTCTCCGCCATCCCGCGTTAAGGCTTTCACCTCTGTACTTTAATTTGATGCATCTGCTAGCTGGAAGGGCCATACCTATAGTGAGCATCTGTAACGATTTGTTGAATTACTGTGTCTTTATTTCCTGTCATCTGGATTCCTCAGGCACGATGATTCCAAGTGATGTCCAAGGTCCTGGCATGCTCGTCGACCTTCCAGCTGTGGCCCAAAGAAGAGAGCAAGAAGATCTGCCTTTGTACCGACTCCCCAGCGCCCGGGTTGTCTCCAAGTCTTCATCACACATGGGCACAGTGTCTTCAAGATATGGAAATGCTGCATGGTACGGTGTCCTTCCTCTTTCTTCTTCCTTTGAAAACTGTTGTTGAGTTACACAGAGCATAGTGTTTCCATTTATTATCATTAAGTTGTCACATAAAGGAATATGTTTCATTGTGTCATCTTCTTACACATGTGACTTTCTCCTTTATTCTCATTTCCCACCCGCAGACCCTCCCCTGTGTTCCCTTTCCCCTATAGCTGGTTCCTGGTTTGGCTTTTGTTTCTGAACAATGTGAAATTTTAGTGTAATATTTAGAAAATATAGAAGGATATTATAACTAAATCTGTATTAGACAATTACTATTAAACATTTACTTAGTACATGAAATTAGATCACAAATAGAATTTTATATTTATATTCACAAAATGGATTGCATACAGTATTTGATTAGAGAACGGGATATTAATTTACAGTTTCTATTAACAGGCCAGCAAGTGGGCTTGAGGACAAAAGGATGTGTAGACTCAAGCATCAGAGAGTGTGTAGGAAGGAGTGATTAATGACAGTATATAAGCCTCATGGTTCTGGAGTAGGAAGCTAGATGATGGGACATTAATTCTTTGACAAGATAAAGGCCTGTCTTTATAACAAGTTGGCAGGAGAGTTATCAGGTTATTTGCGGACATGTTGAGGATTGAAATGTCCTTAAATTCACAAAGCGAATGGAATCTATTGAATATATCAATTTGGGATTAATGTGTATTCTGACATGCCATTGAGAACATGGTCAAGTATAGATGAAGCTCCCAGGTTTGAAGGATCTCCCAGGGAAACTCAAGCAGTGAGAAGACTGTGAGCTTTCAAAGTCCTACACAGGGTGCTCTGGGCTTGACTGGAGAGAGGAAGGGGAGATGGGGGCAGAAAGAAGAGGAGTGAGGAAGTGGATGAATTGCAAACCAGGGGGAGAGCTACAGAGATGCCAAAGATAAGATGCCCAAGAGGAACGTTTTCATGGGGCTCCTTAAGCACAGAGCTGCTTTGTTTGTCTGTGTTTTCTTGGTGTTGTTTTGGTGCTCGGTGCAAATCAAACACTGAGTTGAGAATGGAACAGAAAGTTCAGAAGTTGGACATGGTATGACCAGGGTAATGTTGAGAATCCTAGACATGCATAGAGGCTAGTAAAATGCATATTGCCCAGATAATTCAAGGCAAGGATGGTACACACATACACACACACACACACACACACACACACACACACACACACACACACGCCATTTTACTAATATTTTCTTATATATAAGTGCAGGGTGCCGGGCAGCATGCAGAGGGAAGCACAGGAACAAGAAGTCAGCAATAGCATCTTTTCCCAGAGGCATACTTCAGAGTGGAAGGGTTGAGAACATAGTTATGACTTTTATGTGGTCTAATCACATGTCAGTGAAGCACCTTTGGTTGTTTCAGCTGGCCTTGTACTTAGTGTTGCTGGTTGAATCTGATAGAAGTGGAGTGTTTTCTCTGCACTGGAATTCATTAACTGAAGAACTGGAAGAGGTCAATTCACAGGCTGAGCCCATTTCTTTTGCACAGAGAGGACTGGACATGGATGTGCATTGCTTATTGTCCCAACCTCGCAGGGAAGAAGCACTCTGCTGCTACCCATGGCTTTCCCTCCTCGAGGAGGGAAAGGAGACAGAGAGACACAGGCAGAGGCAGGCCCAGGTGTTTAGGCTCCAAACTAACCTTTACCTCAGGAAATCATTCCTGTATTTCAATGTAGGCTTTGGGTTTGCAGTCAGAGATTTAAAAAGTGTTTAAACTTCAGCAGATTTCAGAGGAGTTCCTGTGAACTGTATTTGCTCTCGATTCCTATTCCTAAAAGGCAAGACTTAGGCATGAGGCTCACAGGTAACTATTTGCTCCACTGGGGGGCCTTCCTGAATAATACACAGCTTCTTTGTCAGTAAAGTAGTCTTCATACTAACTGGCATTTTATTTATTTATTTATTTATTTATTTATTTATTTATTTATTTATTTATTTATTTGGTTTTTCGAGACAGGGTTTCTCTGTTTAGCTTTGGCACCTTTCCTGGAACTCACTCTGTAGCCCAGGTTGGCCCTGAACTCACAGAGATCCACCTGGCTCTGCCTCCCGAGTGCTGAGGTTAAAGGCGTGCGCCACCACCACGCAGCACTAAATGGCATTTTAAAGTTTCTTGTTATTAACTTTGAGTACAACTCTGCAGAGGTCTGTCTATGCTCACATGTGCTGAAGATAAGCAAATGGTAGCTAGTTATAGAGTAAGCCTAAGCATCCAACAAGAGCGGAACTGATAAGGAAAATGTGTTTATGTGACACAAACACACAAGGGGTTTTGTTCAGCTGTAAAGAATAAAATTACGGCATTTGCAGAACAATAGATGCACTAGAGATTGTTGTGCAAAGTGAAATAAGCTAGACCCAGAAAGATGAGTATTGCGTGTTTTCTCTCTCACGTGGAGCTTAGGTGTAGATTGATATGTTTGTCTACATTTGATAGTGTGCATGTGACACACAGAGAGAGAGAGAGAGAGAGAGAGAGAGAGAGAGAGAGAGAGAGAGAGAGAGAGAGAGAGAGAGAGAGAGAGAGCGTGCAGACTAGGAGGATTACTGTGAAGGGAGGTAGAGGTCCAAAGTGAGGGGAAGGGACACAGACCAGGTAAGAGTGTAAGTGAGGTGAAGGCAGGTGGAGGAGCTGTTCTTGTGTATGCAGGACCACTAAGAGGGTGTTAGGGAGCATGACAGGGAGGTCAATAAGAGCAAAGTGACCATGAAATCCATTACTGTGTGAGGTAACTAGAAAATACTAATGAAAACAATCAGAAAAAATTAAAATTTCCTTAATGTTTTAAGTTTTTTATTTATTTACAATGTTTTAAGCAAATTTACATCTCAATATGTACAATAAAAGTATTTGATTTACTCTATCGGATTCTAATTCAGATTAAATGGTGTATACATTCACGGTAAAGTGACTTTATTTGTTCAATTGTACACCTCTTCTGACCTTCTGAAACTTATCCAATATGTATAATGTTCACAAGTTTCAGTCTTCCTTTCTTTTTTTTTGTTTTTTTTTTTTTTTTTTTTTTGGTTTTTTGAGACAGGGTTTCCCTGTGTAGTTTTGGGTGCCTGTCCTGGACCTCACTCTGTATGTAGACCAGGCTGTCCTCGAACTCACAGAGATCCACCTGGCTCTGCCTCCCAAGTGCTGGGATTAAGGGTGTGTGCCACCACCGCCCGGCATCAGACTTTTATTTTCTATGAAATAACCTGATTACAGTGTGTGTATACCGACTCCTTGAAGAATGATAACAGGCAATGAAAATGGAGTGAGCCTCCTCCAGTAGAAGAATCCCTGCATTACATCCTAATCAAAGAAAACCACTTTTTTTATGTGCTAGACACTGTCTTGCCTCCTCCCTTCTGTGAAGTTCTGAGAACTACATGTGTCATAGTTAACCTCACCTGTCAACTTGTCACAAACCTAGAATAACCAAAAAGGACAGTCCCGCGGGGCATTTTCTTGATTGATAGTTGTAGTCAAAGGGCTCAGACCCTTCTTGTTTTGGCTGTATAAGAAAAGTAGTGGATCCTAAGCTGTGGAACACTCTGCTCAGCATCATTTTCCAGGGTCTCTGCTTCAGTTCCTGACTTTGCTTCTCTAGATGATGAGACTATAAGCTATAAAATGAAAAAGACCTTTTTCTCCCCAAATTGCTTCTGGGCATGGTGAGAATATAATTCCTATATTGACAATGTAAATGGGCCATGGAAACCATTTCCACTGTCATTAGAAGAATTTCATCCCTTAACTGAAAAAATCCAAAATCAAAGCAACCTTTCACAAATACCAAGGATTGCTTTTTTCCCTAAAACTAAGAATTTTTAAAAACTACTTGCTCTAGTGTGCTTTCTGTTGCTGTGATAAACACCATGTCCAGGAGCAATCACATTGCTACACTAAATAGTTACTCTGTAATTCAGTCTTTCTTTTTATCCAAGTCAGCAAGTTGACCTAACTTGAGAGGTCAGAATAAACAGGGAGTGTCTGGACTGTTCATCTAGCTGGTCAGTCAGTACAACGATTAAGAAGCATTTTAGGCCAGGCGTAGTCACTCACATCTGTAATCCTAGTACTAGGGAGTTGAGGCAGGAGGATCAGTGCATGTTCCATGCCAGCCTGTTTACAGAGTGAGAACATTTATAGAACTACAGAAAAATGTTACATATTGATGATACTGCAAATGTGAAATTGTACAAACTAAAGGCAACGAGTCTCATGTTTTACCAGGTTTCATCATTCTGTGATGGTTTGGAGGTATGTAGGGGGTTGCTTTGTTGACTATTAAAGCAGTGAATGTTTGCTTTGTCTATTTACTGGTGTGAATACTTTAAAAGGTTAAAAATTAATTATTTACCCATAGATCATGCAATTTTGAAACTTGCAAAAACTTTTAAGAATAAGAATGTGTCTTAAAAATTTTGTGTTTCTCCTTACAGGGAGTTACCCGAGAGAGAGGAAGGTGAAGGAGAAGAAACGCCCAACTTTAGCCACTGGGGTCCACCAAGAATGTGAGTGTGTGCCATCACCGTCCTCAGTGCAAGCACACCCTTGTGCCTTTCTTCAGCCCCTGTAGTCAGTCTACTGCCTAGTCTTGTGTCAACTTTACATAAGCGGGGGTCATCTGAAAGGAGAGAACCTCAATTCAAAACTTGCCTCCATAAGATCTGACTGTAGGACATTTTCTTAGTGATTTGTTGGGGGGGGAGGTTTCCCAGCCCATTGTGGGTGGGGTTATCCCTGGGCTGGTGGTCCTGGGTGCTATAAGAAAACAGGCTGAGCAAACCAGTAAGCAGCACCCCTCCATGACTTCTGCATCTACTCCTCTCTCCGGGTTCCTGTCCTGACTTCCTTCAGTGGTGAACAGTAATATGGAAGTTTAAGTCAAATAAATCCTTTCGTCCCCAACTTGCTTTTTCTATTATCATAGCAATAGGAACCCTGACTAAGACACTTAGTCACACTGTAATTGATACTTAAAATAAGTAATATCCTTTGTGCTAAATTTTAGTCCCCTTTTTTCTTCTCTAAAGACTTAGCCAGTATTAATAAACTCTTTGATGCTGTCTCAGAAACTTTGCAAATGTCCCTCTGAGAGTAGCCACTGACGGACATCATGCTTTGTCATGTGTCTGTTACATGTGAGGTGGTGCTGCCGTGGGTACTCTGAAGCTGCAGGTCTAGAAATAGTAGTTGAGGATTCTCTCACCTCCTAGCTTCTCTCGCTCCTCTCTCCTGGTGTAGAGTATGCGTTTGTGTCTGGTTTGGGCTCACAGAATGAACTCATCTTCTCTTGCATGTGGTTGCACGTAGAAGTACTTGTCAGGCCACCAGCGTTTATAGTTATTAAAGTCCTTCAGTAGCTTCTCTCTGTGTTTTTATGCTGTGTTAATTCCACATCCCCCAACCTATCATCTTACAGTTCCAAGTTTTGTCTTAAAGATTCTGAAGACATATTTTCTGAGTCATTTTTAAATTGAGTTGACTACTAGCCATGCTTTTATAGTTAAAGCAAAATTTATATAGGACATACTCCTTTTTAAAGTGTCATTGGATTTTTTTAAAAAAAGTATTTATTTGGGTATATGTATGGGTATATAAGTGATATGATGGCACTTGCCTGTAATCCTAGCACTTGGGAACCTGAGACAAGAATGCCACGTCAAGCTATATAGTGGCACCCTATATCAAATAACAGAAGCAAACAAACAAAAACAGTGATGTAGAAGGAGAAAGCAAGAAGCCCGGCTAGCCTTAAAAGCAGATAAAGTTACCCTTCTACAAAGATCCTCACACTTAAACCTTTTCTCTGGGAAAAGCACCACTCACAGCAAGATCATTTTACTCTGCAAAGGTGCTTGCTTTATTAAAATGAATAAGTGCTTGCTTTAGTCTTCGCCCCTTTGTTATTTGCTCAGAGTCTCTCTGCTAACATTGTGCATATGAATGAAGTGACTGATGGTACAGTGATAGGAGAGAGGCATGTCAAGTCTTAGCTAGCCCATCTCTGAATCCGAAAAGTTCTTAGTTGAGAGCTCTAGCTTGTCAAAATGTAAACTTTTGCATGTCATACATTTTGAGTGTCTCATAATTGTTGAGCTAGCATCATTCATATAAAATCTGTAAAGTACATTAGGAAATTTTAATAAAACATGGGCCACAGGCTATGCAATAGCTGGAACACTTACAAAGACAATATAGCAAAGTGAAATTACCTTGTTCATGAGATGTTTTCTTTGTCCCTTTTACAGTGTGGAGATTCTTAGAGAACCTGGCGTGTCTCTGGGCATCAGCATTGTTGGTGGACAAACAGTTATAAAACGCCTAAAGAATGGAGAGGAGCTCAAGGGTATATTCATCAAACAAGTGTTAGAAGATAGTCCTGCAGGCAAAACCAATGCTCTTAAAACTGGGGATAAAATACTTGAGGTAAGTGACGTTGAAAGCATGTTTTACTTGAAACGTTTGGATCAGTAAAAGAATCACTTTGGCAAACCGCATGTTTAGTATGATTGGATCGAATTGGTAGCGTCCATTTGTGACGCCTTAGTTTGTATACCATAAGCACACTATATGAACTTCTTTAGCTTGTGAGGGGAGAGCAATTCAAATACTAAAGGCTGACTGAAGGATTTAGCATAATGTTGCATGTAGACCAGGTGGACACCTGCTTCCCAGAACCTTTAGCAAGTTCTAGGTTTTGTGCTTGTATCTTGTCTACAGAAAGAAGTTAACCATGGAAGAGGATGGATCCATGTTCATAATGTGTTCAGTTTTATGGGAACAAATCTTATTGATTTTAAAGATTTGCTCATTATTTATTGTTTTTATGTGTAAGTCATTGCTGCATGAATTTATGTCTATCTTGTGCATACAGGAGACTGCAGAGGACAGAAAAGGCTTTAGATACTCTGGAAACCTGAGTTACAGGTGGTTGTTAGCTGTAACTAACCCAGGTTAGTTGGAACTGAACCCAGGTCCTCTGAAGGAGCAGCAAATGCTCTTAACTTCTAAGACATCTCTCTAGCCCGGGGACATAAATTTTAAATGGACATAAAAACACTAAAAATGCTCTGAGATCTGAATGGATATGTGCATTGGGCTTGTTGGATGATACCAGAGTAGATACCTCTAGTTCCATGTAGCCCATGTTGGCCTTGAACCAATTTGTTTGTAGCTGAGGCTGGCCTTAAACTCCCAATCTTCCCATCTTCACCTCCTGCCAAGATTACAAGTGTGTATCACCAAACTGAGTGTATAATTACCAAATGCAAACAAGTCTTCATTTCTCTGGAATAATGTGCAAATGCTACTTGCTAGTCTTTATGCAAATCCATTTGTAAATTTGAATAGTGCTATCAAATTATTTTCAGGAGTGACTGAGCTATTTTATTTCCCTACAAGCCATGAGGAAATGATCCAGTTTGTCCACATTCTCAATCTGGTGATGGTGTTACCAGTTTGGCATTCTAATAGGTATACAGTGATACCTCATTGTGGTTTCAGTTTGCAGTTCTGTCCTAGCTTAGTGATGTGTGTTCCCATGTGCTTATCCTCTCCAGTGTAGCCTCTTAGCATGCCTTCTACTTGCTTTCTGGTAGTCTGTTGCTTATCTTCTATAAATTAGGAATTGGGGGATTGGAGAAATGTCTCAGAAGTAAGATGTCTCAGTAGAGCCCTGACTTCTGTTCCACAGGACCTGATATGTTCCCAGTACCCTCATCAGGCTGCCTACACTAGGGCTTATGGCTGTGGCTGCAGGGGATCTGATGCCTTCCTCTGGTCCCTGAGAGTACCAGCACATACACATAAATGTGCATATACACATAAATAAATCAAATCTATAAATAAAATAAGTTTTTTCACCTTATCTGCTAGTTTTTTTCAAGCTCCCAATGGCACTCAGAGGTTACATTTTACTATGCATTGTGTCAACTGTAATGAATCATTTGCTCTTTTCCTGTGACTGCTGCTATAATGTTTTTATTTGTTTTGTTTTTATGTAAGCCAGTGATGAATTCTGTCTGTATGTTGTAAATAGATGTCTTTAAGCAATTACATAAAAGATTTAGATATATAAGAAGAACTTCTTTAAGAAGTTAAGGTTTATTTCTCAGAAGTAGGTCTTCATCCATGTAGCCACTTGAGTTCCTGCTTTCTCATTCTAAAGCCAAAAAGAACCAGGATTTGGTGTCGCAGTGTGTCAGAGTTCCATTTGTCCCTAGCTTCCCACCATCAACCATTCCCATCTCGAACTATGGCATCTGTCAGGAGAACACTTGAATTCATCCTTCCGTCCTGCTCTTTATGCCCTTAAAACAAAGCACTCACCTCCCTCCTGACTAAAACCCACCCCAACAACTAAGGCATTTCTCTGTTCTGGGTTTGAAGCCCTGTTCTGTGCTCTTTGAGAACTGTGGGCCTGCTATTAAGTTAGGCTCTCCGAGTTTCCGTAATAACCAGATAGAAACACTTTTAGTAAAAGAACCTGTGCATGTTTGGATGTTCTTTTTGTTAACACCAATTGAGAAGTATTCAGTTTCTGGATTGTAATAATAGTTTATGGAGAGACAGTAAAAGTTCAGAAGGTTCCTCACTCCCACTCAGAATCAGGCTTCTGTTACATACTGCCCTGTGCTGTTGCAGAGACGTCACTGGAGTGGAACCTTACAGCTCCCAGGTTAGGGTTATTATGTGAGAGCGAGACCGTTGTTATACTGGAACTGTCCTCTTTGCCCCAGGGGGAGACATTATTTTCCTTATCAGAGTGGGAAACAGTAGAGCATTCCATGAGTGGTTCTTTCTACTTCCTGGTTGTGGTCTCACTCATTAGTTCTGGCTTTTTTCACACACAGGATGATACACATGAACCTGAGCTAATCTGTCCACAATCTGGTGCCTTTCTAATCAGAATGCCATCTTCTGTGTTTTAGGTATCCGGCATAGACCTGCAGAATGCCTCCCATGCAGAAGCCGTGGAGGCCATCAAGAACGCAGGAAACCCTGTGGTGTTCGTGGTACAGAGCCTGTCGTCCACCCCAAGGGTCAGTTCTGCTTCCTGTTTCAACACAATTACTCTTTAACCTCTGCTAACCTTTGTCTCCCAGTATTTCCACCTTTTCACTGTTCCTTGGTTTTACTGGTAGAAAAAGTATTAACTCAATACAGATTTAGCTTTTTCCTTCAGTTTCGTTTTTTAGGCCCAGTTTTGATCTGCTGGCCAACAATGCGTCATGACACCGTACATTAGTTCAAACAGGCCTGAGAATCACGCAGTCCTGACTCTGTTCCCTCCTGGCCTGCTTGCCATCTCTGCCATCACAGCGACACACTACCGCACTTTTCTTAGTTATTTTGAAGTTAAAAGGGGTCAGGTATAAAGCCTGTAGAGGGGCCATCAGGGGTTTGCATGTTTGAATCGTGTAAATACGGAAACATTGTCGGTGCTGTGTGGTGTAGTAACTGCTCATTCAATGGAACTGGAACTCTGACACCAAGGTGTCAGTGGCAGGTTGTATATTTCTCAATAGCTTACATCCTAGAAATGGAAGCAATATGTACTTCTGAACAGTCGAAAAGCTATATAGCTAACAGTATTTCCTGTGTCTCGGTACTGTAATGTAGTCCTTCAGGGAATACAGATGATAATACTTGTGTGGAGAACAGGACAAGTGGATCACCAGGTGTCCCAGCACCCCAGCTTTGACGGGGTGCTTTGCATGCAGGAGAGCAGTTTCTGCATCGTGGGCGGCCACCATGCTCACAATGGGCAGCTCTGCTGTTGGCCATGCACCACCACTGTGCCTTCTGTCCTCACCCCAGCAAGACTTACTGAGAGAGTGAACTGTATAAAATCCTCCCATTTTCATATGATTTGAGATTCAATTTGGCTTTTTGGAGTCCAATTTTTAACCTGTGTTTTATAATCTTGAGAATGTCATTGTGACTATGCTTTTATTCCTAAAACTGTGATCAATAGGAAATTTAGCCAGATAATTCTTTGCCAAATGGTACTTCCAAAGAAACAATTGTGAGTGAAAATGAGTCATCCAGAATATACATTATGTGGCCAACCTTAAGTGCCCTGCTGAAAAATATTTAGAACATTTGAATATGTTATAGACTCAACTAAAAATGTCAAGCCTCTAGCAGCTTTTTCTAGTGAGCTGAGATATGAGGGTTTTCATGGATGACATAAACTCGGCTATAAAAACAGGAGCCTCTCCTCCACATCCTCCCATGCCCATGCCACTTGGTCCAGGAAGCAGAGCAGGCTGCCACACTGTAGCCTCTGGCCTCCAGCCTTGAGTGGATGCTAACTGATGGTGTTGGTCACTAGGCTGACTTGCTCTGCTTTTAACCTGGGTCAGCACAGAGTAATTCCTGAGCCAGTGACACACACCAAGTTTCATGCCTTTGTGAAAGGGTTTGGCTTGAGCGTTGGCACAAGTCCTCAGGCAGAGGGTGGCAGACGCAGAGAGTACCTGACAGTTTCATTGCTTTCTCAGTTTGCAGAACTAACCATGGAACTCTGGGGCTTCATGCCTGACGGTGCTGTCCTCCTAGCTACTCCTCCCCACCTTTCCAAAGTGAATTTTATTAAATTAGTCCCCAGTGCGAGGGATCAGCCCAGAGTCTCTCACATGCTAGGCACGCACCCTTCTCGACCTTCCACCTTCAGCCCCTAATTTTTATTTGAGACCAAGTCTTACTGAATTGTCCAGGCTAGTCTCAAACTCCTGACCCTCTGGCCTCCCACATAGCTAGGACTACAAGTGTGACCCACCTTGCCCAGCTATCTTAAACATTTTGACCAGTTCACACTAAATTTTGAACTTTCTTCAAAACCCTAAAAGATTTCCTAATGCTGTGCCACTCAAAGGACTAATTTGTAAAAGTGTTTTTGTGCTGAAACACTTCCCAATACTGTCAGCCACGCAGTGGTTCATGTACATAAACACCAGCATGAACACATCCCTTTCTGTGAACCTTTAAATCCCAGCTCTGTGTACAGCACTTACGTCACCTAGCAACTGTTCATTTGCGATCAGAGTCTATGCTTCATACTGCATTTCTCTTTGGAAAGTTTCTATGCCGAGGCAATTTTTTCCATATAATAACATAAGTACTTTTGATAGTAGCATTGTGTATATTTTCTCATATCCCCACCCCACCCCCACTTCCTACAACAAAAAACCTTTTGAAATTGTAGTAACCTCCTCAGCCATCCCTTATGCATCATTAAGAATTAAAATTGAAATTGAACTTCATCTCTAAGCACTTAGTGAGTACGGCTACGTACTAGACCATCTAATTTCCCCAGAAGCAGTGTGATGTGCTGTTTTCTTCCAGCGCCCTGGCTGTGCTTCCTTATCATGTGGCTTTAGAATGGTACCCTTCATTTGGTGCATGCACATTTTCCATGTTAACCGTATAAATTCATTTTTCACTGTTACGTGAAATGCATGGTCTTCTATTTTCCTATAGGAAGGAGGTAGTGCTTTTGGTGAGCATTTTTTTCCTGAGTTTGCCAATGATTAGCATACGCAGTACCATGTCTTCACTATTCAGAATGTAGACATCATGAGAGGCAGCTGGCACCGCTCAGATCACAGCTTCTGCATGCCTCTTGTCTCTGCCTGCTTTTGTCATGGGCGGAAGTAGACCCTGATTGTTCCGTTTCTGGATCCTAGCAAGACTCATCTGCCCAGAGCCTGTGACCTTGTACTCCAGCAGATTGTTAGTGTATGTAAGGAAGACCGAGGCGCAGAGCACAGTGCTCCTGCGGAAGCTCTGGCTGGATGTTAAAAAGTTATCGCTGGAGCTGGAGAGAGGCTGGGAGCACTTGCTGCTCTTGCAGAGGACCCAGGTTTGGTTCCTAGTACCCATGGTGGGCAGCTCACAGCTGCCTGTAACACCCTCTTCTAGCCTGTGAGGGCACAGACATGCACACACATATACATGGTGGCACAGACACGTGGACACAAGTACACATGGACGCGAATGCACACATATGCACAGACACACACATATGAATAAAAGTAGGTCTTTTGAAGAACTTAGTACAGTTGCTTTTATGGAAGTGATACATTTCTAAGACCTTACTAATTCTTAATTTGTTATAGTAAAAGTGAATAAAATTTCATTTTAAATTGCATTTAGATCAAAGTGGTTAATTTTGTTTGTTTGTTTTTAATATTCTCTAGACCAGCAGTTCTTTTAATTTTCTGAAAAAGGGTTTTTTTCCCCTACTTTCATGTCAGCCACTAGGTTTTATGCGATAATTACTTCTGTTGGCAATTTGAAGTGTCTCCAGACCATTACTAATGGTGAGGAGTATATCTTAGGAGTAGAGTGTCTAACGTGGCTCTGGATTCAATCTCTAGGACTAGAAAAAAAATAACTAAAAATACTATATTTTCCTAAGGTGTCTCATGGATAGCATTCCCAAGAGACATTATTTGGGAAGTAGCAGCCACATGCCAGAGACAGCTGCTGCAGAGGGAGAGCCAGGAGAATGAGCCAGCTCCTAGGTGTACCTTTAGCTGAGCATGGTGGTTCACCAACACACTGGAGGCCAGCTTGGGCTACACAGAGTTCTAAGTAGCCCTGGAGTAATGAGTGAGGTCTAATCTCAAACAAACAAACAAAAAAAATCAACCAAACAAAATAAGAAAGCTATGTTATCAGCATCAGTAAAATTTAAAATTGTTTTTATAAAATTGAACTTCATGGGCTAGAGAGATGGCTCAGTGATTAAGAAACTGGGTGCTCTTGCATAGGACCTGGGTACAATTCCCAGTGCCCATACAGTGGTTCACAGCTGCCTGTAATTCCTGTTCCAGAGGATCTGGTGCCCTCTTCTGACCTCCATGGAGACCAGGCACACATATAGCAAACAGACATACATGCAGGCAAAACATTCATACAATAAAGAATAAAATAAATATATAAAATTAAAAAAAACTTAAACTTCATTCATTTATAAATACTTATTGAATGCAACTATGTATCAGACCCCATCTGCCAACCACAGAAATTACAAAAAATATCATCCAATTCCTTCTCTCATTGGATAGTAGGAATAAATTTGTAATTTATCCTTCTGCTAACAGTGATAGTTAGATATTATCAATCCATGATATCTGCTAAGTAACATATTTCTGCTGGGAGTTCTGAAGTCAAATAAATGAGGATGCCTATGTTCTAGCATCTCACTTAAGTCATCACTGCAATTTCCTTTGCAGAATGAGATGTTTAAATGACAGTGGTCTAACTGTAGTTTTCTCTGTCTCCACCTTACACACAAATCTTTAATGTATTTGCTCTGGTGACATGATTTTATAATGTATATTTTCCCCACTTTACCTACTTTTACTGATTGCCTTGAGTTGAACTTCTCATATATTTACCTTGAGATGAAGTCACCAGGTTCATTAAGTCTTTACTGTCTAAAAACACAAAAACAAAGGCTGGAGATTGCTCAGTGCCAAGCATGGCATGAGCCACGGCACTGATGAATAAACAGACAAAAAGGAATGTATCAAAGCCCAGTGCATGACCCCCACCGTCACAGCCCTCACCTGTTATCCTCAACTGAGAAGATGATGTGCATAGCAAATTGTAGACCAACCTGAGCTGCGCAGAGAGTAAAGTCACCTGCACCACCCTAATCAGGAAGGTGGGAAGAGAAGGGAACATCCCCCACCCTACCCCAGGCACACACATACACGCTGTATGTAGTCCTGGTTGGCCTGGAGCTTACTCAAATAGATCCTATGCCTCCGCCTTTGGAGTGCTGGATTAAAGGCATTCACACTTTTTGTTTTCTTTTGAAACATTGTGTCTCCCAAGCTAGCCTTGAACTCACTGTGTCATTCACAGCCTCACAAGTGCTAGGATTATGGGTGTGCAACATCACACCAAGTTTAGAAAAAGACATTTGAGCTTGCTCATCCTTCCTTCTTTCCCCCTTTCTTTGGTGGTGGTAGGTCATCCCAAGTGTGCATAACAAAGGCAAGCCACCTGCCAGGAACCAGGATCAAGACATTCAAGAAAGAAGAGCAAAGGTAAGCCAAACCTCTCCAGCTTCTGAGGACTTCTTTGGTTTCTTTGTGCCTAGCTGAACAGTGGTGGGTGAGAGCGGCCAGGTGTCCTGTGGGTTTCTGCTGGGTATGAACCTGGTTCTTGACAGGATGAAGCAGGGACCAGGTGAGGTATAGGTCAAATGGCCTGTGAAGACAGCCAAGGACATCTGTGGCTCTCTTTCCTGTTTGGTTCTGCAGACTGGCTAGCCATTCCCAGAGCATGCTGCTCACAATTGGAAATTTTCATTTACATATTGCTTTTCCCTAAGAAGATTCACATCAAAATTTATCTCTACTGAGAAAAAATTGCTTTCATAATCAGTTAGAATTAATCACCCATTTTGTTTTCCTGCATTTGTTCTAATAGAACTTATTGACCTAAAAATTATCTTAGGGTATGGTATCAGGTAGGATGAGTCTTCATTTTTTACCCCATCAACTCAATTGGCTCATTATTTTAAAATAGGACTTGGTGGGCAAAATAGGATTTATAGTGCAAGTCTGTCCTGGCTGGAGTTGTAGGAGGAGGCCATGCTTCTGAGCTTGCTCTTTAGTCAGTCTGTCTATCCCTACATGCTCTGCTCCTCAGTTATTGGCGCCTGGCAATCAATCTAGTGTGCCAGTGGAGTGGTTTGTTTGTATGTTTGTTTTTTCTTTTTTCCACATCTCACCTTTTAGTTGCCTAGTATATTTTTCTCTCTATGAAATTATTTCTGTTCATTGATGTTCATAATCCATAAAAGTATAAAGCTTTAATTTTTTCCCCCTAGAAATGCTGCATTTTGCTGGTGAGACTGTATTGCTTTCTAATTTATTTCAGTTTATTATCAGATTGCTGTTTGTATAATATTACTGTTTTGGAATTTGTTGAGAGAATTCTCAAGTCACTTTGATCATGTGAATCTTGATTTGTATTTTTTTGTTTGCTTGCTTGCTCTTCTTTTTCTGAGAGGGTCTTGTGTAGTCTAGGCTGTCTTTGAATTCACTATCTAGCTCAGAAAGGCCTTGATCCTACTACCTCCGTCTCCCAATGCTAAGATTATAGGAACATCTAGCACACATGTCTTTGTATCTGGATTCTCACATAAAAATGTTTCTCTGGGGTTAAGAAGATGTAGAGCTACTGCAGGAGAGCTGAGTTCAGTTCCAGGCACCCATGTCTGACCACTCAGAGCTGTCTATAACTAGAGTACCTGGAGGATCCCAGGCTTTTGGCCTCTACAACTCGTGAACTCAAATGCACAGGCCCCCAACGCCTCCACATACACACTCAGATGATTAGATTCTTATAAAGGTTCTGAGATAGTGGTTAAATAACACTAGTTTGTAAACTAATGAGAAAAGGGTTATTTTTGTTTCCACTTTCGGGATTGTTAGGCCTTGTTAAAACACATTGAAATGAGCAGCAAAAACTTTCCTCCAGAGACTCAGCTTCTAGCTGCTGTCCTCACTGAGTAGCCCTATGTTCTGTGCAGACACAGAAATGCAAACCGCCTGTCTGTTTGTCAGAGAACTGTTTCTTTAGCATGAAATCAAACAAGAAACTAATAGGCATGTTGTCCATTATCAACCAGTGATCCCCATAGAGCCAGCTTGGAGGGCCTTGTCCTCCCTGATAAATGCCACCCAATGGCGAGAGCAAAAACCAGACTCCATTCATTACTGCTGCTGCTAAGTTACAGCCCAAGTGAGTAGCAGATCAGACTTAACCTTGTAACAAAAGCACACACAGAGACTTGGAAATAAACCACAAAGAATTAGGAAAAGGTGATGGAGTTCTGTCTCTCAGAATTTACTATGTGAGCCACAAAATAAATAAATAAATAAATAAATAAATAAATAAATAAATAAATAAATAAATAAATAAATAAATAAATAAATAAATGGGTTTAAACAGCTCACGAATCGCATATCCAAGGAATCTCTGTTTAATTAGTTCTGGAAGGTGGGTCTCCTTGAGCATCTCAGTGGGACTTCCAAAACTGTCAGTGTATAATTAAAAAAAAAAATTAAACAGTGTTCAGAAAACTATGCAAAATGTGCAGGTGCCAAGTATTTATTTAACTCACTAGTGAGAGCAATAAGAGATGGTGAGCCTGGTGCAGGAAATAGAAGAGAATTAAGTAGTCAGATTTAGATACAAAGTTAGTTCATGCCTTACAGGACAAGAAAGCTGTAACTTTGGTGCTATTTTTCATAAAACAAACCATTTGTCTCTCTGCCACACAAAATCGATACTCACCGCTGTCAAGTGAGAATCATTTGCAGTAGTTAGGGTGCACATGCTTGAAATCCTAGAACTTGGGAGGTAGAGTTCTGGGTCATCCTTGGCTACATAGAGAATTAGAGGCCTGCCTGGGCTATAGCATGTTGGACTGTGTCTCCAAAAACAAAAAGAATTGCTTCCATCACTGTCATTTTCTGAAAGTTTATCTTTCAGACAACAGCATGAATAAAGGCAGTTATTTAGACAACCAGCAAATACTTAGGGAGGTCACCATTTGCCTGGCACTAAAGTAGAAGGTGCCATTCAGTGTGTCTTGTTCTCTTTCTTGATGGTGTTGTCATTCCTGGCCTTCTTCAGCATTGGGAGCTCCAGCCTTCTCCTCACTGGAGGTTTTGGTCGTGTGTACACCCTTCTTTAATGTGCAGCAGGAGGGTGCCCTGGAGGACTGGGTGTGGTTCGCACCTTAATCCCTGTACTTGAAAGTTAAGCAGAGAGATGGTGGGTTCCAGGCCAGCATGGGTTAGGATGTGCTTACCTGTGTTCTTCTCTCAAGAGTGTTGAATGCAATCAAATAAGCTGGAATTCTTAGCTCTCAATGGCACTTTCAGCCCCTGTCCTTGTTTGAAGGATCATCTTTGACGTTGGATGATGTTTTTCTGAGAAAAGAAGGGGTGTTTTTGGCGCTGGATGGGGGGCAGTGTCACTTGATTTTGACTTTTCATTTCAATCACCTTTTTTCCACTTGAAGACTATAGCTGTCACATTCTCACTTGTTTCTTTTTTTTTTATTAATTAAATTTAAAAAAATTTTTAACTATTTTATGAGCATTGGTGTAAAGGTGTCAAATCTCCTGGAACTGGAGTTACAGACGGTTGTGAGCTGCCATGTGTGTGCTAGGAATAGAACCCTGGTCCTCTGGAAGAGCAGCCAGTGCTCTTAACCGCTGAGCCATCTCTCCAGCCTCCTCATTGTTTCTTAATAAATGTTTCACATTTGACTTCTCTTCATCACTCTTACATTTTAATATTTTGTATTTTCCACACATATAATCACTGATTTCATTAACGTTATACTCAAAGAACGTGGGAGTGCTTTCTTTTATGAATCCCAGGTAGCGCCCTCTATTCTGGAGAAGCTCACTGTGTGGCTTGTTATAATGGGCCAGTGTCCACTCAACAGAGGTATGCCTTACATTAGTGGTTTTGTCAGGTAAAGCATAATTGAATGCACTTTAGTGAAGTCATGTAGGAAGGCAGATCCTAATCTAGTCATTTGGATGCTGTGAAGGGCTTGGGCATCTCAGCTCCTACTCTGCGGTAGCTGGCATCTCTGCAAAGTTTGGCATGTTTTATTTTTTCTCACATTCAAGAATACCTCTTCATTCTGTGAAGGTAATTTAGCAATAGAATTTTGTTTTACTTTATTTACATGAGTCACATTGTTGTGCTATGTTATTTGCTATATAAATTTAGAGCACCCTTATTCAGAAATAATTATTCATTATAACCACCTCCCTTTTAACATTAAATGTGTATGATCATCTACAAACTCTAAAGAGAATGTACATGGCTTGCTTTTTCATGGGGAAAGAAGTGTGTTCTAAGCAGGACAGTGTTCTTCCAAGCTGTGCTTTTGAATTTCTGTTTGTTACATTGCTGCAGTTATATAAAATTACTTTTATAAAATCATAGGAACTAGAGGAAATAAATTATATTTATTCTACAGTTCTTGTATTATGGTCAAAGTCAGCTGCAACCAGACTATTTTCAGATTATTTGTGTGTGTGTGTGTGTGTGTGTGTGTGTGTGCGCGCGCGCGCGTGCGCATTTTTGTCACTGAAGAAGAGAATTGTATGAAAATTATTAACACATTTCTTGAATTTTGCATCTTCAGAGGCATGGAACAGCTCCACCTCCAATGAAACTGCCTCCGCCTTACAGAGCTCCATCTGTGGACAGTGAGGAAAGCGAGGAAGAGTGTGCCCTGACCGACAGTGAGTTCCTTTGCATTATTTAGGGTAGATGCAGAATTTATTAAATTATGTTGTCATACCTATTGTGAATCACAAATATAGGACTGTAGGTCTTCAGAAATGTGCATGAGCAAGTGTTAAAAATAAAGTTTTTATCTTCAAATCTCCTGTGGCTATTATTTACTACACTTTTCTATTTGAAATTAACAAAGGATACTTATGAAAGCCAAGTTGCACAATGCTTTAATTTTACTAATTAATTGTGAAACAAAAATGCTAAGTCCTGGGAGTTGGGGTTCTAACCCTAATAATGTAAGTTGGGCATGGGTGCCAGTACTTGATTGCTGTCCTTGAAAAGAATGCTGACATGCTGTGTGGAAGCACAGAGACTCACTGTGTCATGTGAGGCACTGGGAGTTTGTTTCATGATTTCATTTTGCAATAGTTGAACCAACTATACATTTGGCAGAGGTTTGCTAGAGGCTCTATTTAAAGAAGTCACTTTTCTTTTGCGTGAACAGTTTGTACAGTTAAGCTTGGGTGCCATATATACACTTTCTTTTGTGGGATAAAAAGTAGGTAGTGACAGTGCTGTGCAATTTGTGAATGTACAAAAAGCTCTTGACCAACATTTCCAAGGATGAATTTTGTGTCCTTTGAAACTACACATTGCATCTTACTTTAAAATTGTTCCCTACCATAATAGAGAAAAGTAATTTTATATAAAAATTGAGAGTTAAAAGTGGGCTCTGGCAGTTTTTAAAATGTGGCCTTAAGCGTGGTCTCTTCTTAAGAGTGCTTCGTGTGGTGATGGTGCAGGGTGAACATCGTAAACAGGCTTCGCTGAGCCACAGAGCCGTCTCCAAAGGGCTTTGCTCTTCCTGTTGCTATTCATGATTAGTAAGCTTTCTTTATTATTTCTATAAGCAGGAATAAATAGAAATGACATATTAAAATGTAATCGATAGTCAAGTTAGCGTTATGAAAGTATGATGTATACTCTGCAGAGCTCTTTGTCTTGCTTCATTTTCACTAGTTAACAAAGCCTGATTGAGTGTGATCCACTGTGTAGAAACAGTATCAGCTGTGAAATGAATCAACAACCCCTTTTCCCTTGGTGTTGTCACCAGCATAATGGAGTATATGAAGGTTTGGGACACAGCACATAGTGGCAGAGCAGCCTCGTCTCCTGGAGATGCACCCCTTCTGGGTGCTGATAAGCGTGAGCTCACTCTCTTGTTCTCATACAGATAGTAAGGCAGCTGCTTAGAATGCCAATTCTGACCCATCTGTGACTCATGTTTGCTTATCAGTGGGCATGGATGCCCTACAGTACTCTGCTTCATAGGTCTGTTGTAACAGGCAGAAAAGCGTTTGAAGAACAGTGCCTAGTAAGTACTCTGGTTACCATGTGCCAGACATCTTTCTGAGGCATTACTTATATGGCAGCAGTGTGATAGCTGTGACAACTTTCAACATAGAGCAGAGAAACTGGGGTTCAAAGACATAAAGGAATGTGTTGAAGTCATACAGTTAATAAATGGTACGAATGGGGTTCCCACCCAGGCACTGTGTAGAGCTTCGCTGCTGTTTAAAATGCCTTACAGTCCAGACAAAGGAACTAAGTGGTGTGGACTGCTCACTCCACTTTCATGCCATAAGATTTGAGGGACAGCAGCATCCTCCCCAAGTCATGTGTGCACACACCCATATGCACACATCAGTGAGGACAGGAAGGACCCTGGTTTACACTAAGTATTGAAAGATTTGTAATTTCTCTTAACTACAGGAACGTTTATTTCATGGTTTCTCCAGCAAATCCATATCCATGTGTCTAAGACTCTTCTCTCCATTTCTTTTGTCTGTGATGTTTTTCATTCTCAGTGTTTACACACTTCTCATCTTACACAATTGATTTCACTGTTAAACTCCAGAAATGCTGAATAGCTCACACACCTTGCTGACAGCCTAAGCCACTGGTATCCTGCACTCCATTTAGAATAGATCTCAGGAGTTTTCTTTATTCTGTAACTCTTACAAATTTAATATTTTGCTCATCTAGCCTAAACTAAAAGTCAGTCAGTCAGGTTACTGTTTATCTCAATTTTACTGTTCCAGAACTCAGTTATTTGCATTTTATGAAATATATTCCATAACAATTCCCAAGGTCTGTGCTGGAAGTACATGGTTCAAATTCAACTGTTGCTTCACAAGGCAGTGCTGATTTATAAGAAAGATCGCAGACATGAGATTCAGGACTGCAAAGCCCACTGACGGCTTTGTTAGTTCTGGAGTTCATGTAGGTAAGGTTTGTTGGCTGGATGTTATGCGTGAGTGGATACTATTGAGGAGTAGTGGGAAAGTAGCTGAGAGTGTTTTGTCATGAGCTAGTGTTCTAATGAAGGAGAAAAGTGACAAATAATAAGCTACTTTAATAGTGATTGGCATTGAGTAAAATACAGTGGAAGTAAAAATTAAATAGAAGATAAAATACAAAAAGTAGTATGAGAAAAGTCAGTGCATTTTACGAGACCACATGAAGTAGAATGGTTTAGAGACTAAGATAGGATCCTTGTGACATGGAGTTAAGTGTGACTCATGCAGTCTTCAGATAGTTGAAAATAACTGAAACCCTGCCCTTCATCAACCTCTTAACTTTGTCAGCTGTCCATCCCTGTGAGAAAACACCTGAGAAAGTCACCTTCTAAGAGGAAAAGGCTTCTTTTCTGATTAGGTCACTTCACCCTGTTGATCTGAGCCCATGTCTGTGTAGCACATCAGTTAGGAACATTTGACTCAAGAGTTGGTCAAATTGTAGAGGATAGAAGAGAGGGAGGACAGGGTGAGGAAATGAGACACCTGAGGGGTGTGGAAAAGAGAAAGGAGAGCCTGAGTTTCAGTATCCTTTATGAGCACTCCCTCAGCACCTTACTTTAGCTCCCACCTAGACTCTAGAGAGGGCCTCCCTCTCTACAGACTAGGTTGCTATAGACTGGCTGCCATGCCTTTAACAAATGGGACCTTTGTTTTTTAGATTTATTTATTTATTTTTATGTTTATGAATGTATGTACCACAACTATACGTGCCTGATGTCCACAGAATTCAGAAGAGGGTCTTGGATCCCCTAGAAATGAAGTTATGGATGTTAATGAACCAGCATGTGGGTGCACAGATCTGAACATGAGTCCTCTGCAAAAGCAGCAAGTGCTCTTAACTACTGAGCTATTTCTCCAGCCCTAACAAATGGGATTTTGAGGGACACGCAATGTCTAAACCATGATAACCAGTGCAGATGCATATGTAGAAATATGCATGTGTATTTGAGACAAAAGTTGCACAAATACTGCTTTACAATGTGATGAATTTTGTTCTTTTTCTATACCTTTTTTTTTTTTTTTGGTTTTTAAGTGCTGGTTAATTGGATTTATTTAATGACCTACATTTTGAGAAATATTAATCTAGACTTAAAGCTTTCAAATTTCAGAGTTCATCAGAAACTCTTGTGAAGGAAGATTGGCAAGGCATTGATTAATTGTCCTACCCACAGACTCAAGAGTCCTTAGATGTAGGAGGACCTAAACATTAGTATCTCTAAATAATTCTCTGCTAATTCTACCACTTCAGACCCAAGAACCACCTTCTTTAAACTACTGATAGGGGCACTACAGTCATGAGAGCTGATGAATTTACTTAAGAATAATGTGATGGCTTAAGAGATTGCAAAGCAGTTAAGTGTACATACTAAATGGGCCTGTGTTTGGTTTCTAGCACCCATGCTGGATAGCTCACACTCACCTGTAGCTTCAGTTCCTGGGGGATTCAATGACTCTGGTCTCTGTAAGCACCTGCACTCAAATTCATATATCTACACATATATATCATTAAAAATTATATGAGGGATAGCACCTGCCTAGTGACCCAGCAAGGCAGTTTCCAGCGAACACTTCCATGAGCTTCTGAGGCAGTGTTTCAGGAAGGCTTCCCTTATTCAGCTTCAGTGGCTAACCGTGACATGCCTCTGTGGAGATAAGGATACTAGAAGCAGGCAGCCACTGAATTTAGCACCAAGTGATTGATATGGAAGAAGAGAAGGAGGATGCTTACTAACATAATCTTAGTAAGTACTGCTCACGTTATTGGAAGAATTAAATACTGTACCCAATACCCACTGCATAGTGTGTGAGGCATTGGATTTTAGATGCCTTATCTTGCCTTGTTGAACATATTTCATGGCATACTAGAGACCAACTGTAAAAAATCTTAAAATTGTAAATTAATCAAAGTTGCTTGAATGTTAATTAAAATTTATAAAATAAGAATTAAGAGATGATAGACCGAATTAGTGTTTAGCTATTGACAATACTCCTGTTGTCAGAATTGCAGGATCCCCTGCCCCCGTGACATGCACTGATATTGTGAAACTGATGTGTTAGCTTTAGCTGTCAACTTGAAACAGGCTAGAGTCACTGAGAAGGGAGTCTCAACTGAGGGACTGCCTTCAACTGAGGGACAGATCAGATTGGCCTGTAGATGTGTCTGTGGGGAGTTGTCTTAATTATTAATTGATGTAGAAGGGCCCACCTTACTGGGCAGATGATCCTGAGCTGTGTAATAAAATTAGCTAAGCATGAGGCTTGCAAGTGAGTCAGCAAGCTGTATTCTCCCGTTGTTTCTACTTCAAGTTCCTGCATGGTTCCTGACCTGATTTCCCCCAGTGATGGACTGTGACCTGGAAGTATAGGCCAAAGAAATCCTTTCCTCTGCTTTGTGTCATGTGTCTGTCACAGAGACAGAAAGTAAACTAGAACAGTATGGGATAGCCTTACATACAAAGCTGAAAGACATGTTGTTGGGAGTTTCAGGATCACCAAGGGCATGGGGACCTCACATATTCTACAATGACTTCTGGATCTGTTTCAGTTCTTTCTTTCTCCCACTCAGATTTGCATTTGTCTATGAGAGAGGTGCCCTGAATTTTTCCCACTAACCCTGTAAATCCTCTCAACAAAATGAAATGTTAGGTTCTTGTCACAAGCTGTTGCGGGCCATGACACAAATATAGCAGATAGCAATTGATAATTCAGATATCAACCCACCAGATGAATAGTTCTCTGATGGAGAAGAACCCCATTCAAGCAAGGCTATGGGACCACTGACTCTGAAAACTGTTGCTTCTATCTGTAATTTCACATGTGCAAAAACAGCTGTGGAATCTCCCCATTACCATGCATTTTCATGTAATATATACATGTAATCTCATGGTTACATCTCAATCTTATGGGCACATATATCTGTGGATGGTCAGGAAGATGACTTCTCATTAAGCTGTATAATTTTGTTATATAGAAAATATACTAGGATATCCTTCATAACTAGACCTGTTGTTCCACAAAGACTGTAAGACACTTAAGCCCTGTTTTTTTTTTTTGTTTTTGTTTTTGTTTTTTTTTGTTTTTTATTACTAGCTCAGACTGGCATAAAGAAAACAACAATTTCTTCTCAGTTCTAAGATAGCCACATACTATTGGCTGGTTTTGGGCCTCAGAACAAATTCAAACTAGACTGAATGTCTCTGTAAATGGATCATAAGTTAAAACTTTACAGATATGCACAAGGACAGAGCCGCAGATGTCTCACCAAGGTTATTAACACAAAAATACTATGCTAGTTTCTCTAGCCAAGTCTGGCTGATAACACAGACCAGTGGCCACTGTCTGGAAAAGTGCCAAGTACCATGGTAAATGGCTCCGTTCATTATGATTTACTCAGGGAATATGCTATGACCTTCAGATGTAGCTTTTGTAAATTTTTTTTATTATTGCAAAACGCCTCCTGTTGAATGTGTATATGGCTGTGTAGAACAAAGGAGAACTAGGAGGAGTTAGAACTTAGGGGGGATTAGGGCTGTAGAGAATTAGAGCTATAAAAGAGAAAAAATGAGAAGGAAGAGAATTAGAGCTGAAGAAGAATAAAAAAAAAATGACCCTCACATCATGTGTAAGTCTTTTTCCCTCAGATAGATAGAAACTTATTCCTAAAGACCCTCAGATAAGAAAGTTTCCTAGAGCCTCGCTTCTCTGCGGCATTCTATTTACAATTCTGGAGCAGTTCTGAGAGCTGGACTCCCAGGCTGCGTTAGGTTCTGCCCAAGGCTGACCTCTTAGTTTCTCTTCTCAGTTTTGGTTTAAGCCCTTACTGCCTCCCATCTTCTCTTCCCAACTGGAAGCTTCTGTTGGTTATTGTTTCCCTGCATGACAAGCAATGTGGATGCAATTTCATCCCCAGTCCCCATATTTGAAGCTACATTCTTCATTCCATGGTGTCTTAGTTAAGGTTACAATTGCTGTGATGAAACACCATGACCAAAGCAACTTGGAGAGGAAAGGGTTTATCTCACTCACAGTTCTACATGACATTTCAACATCAAAAGCAGTGAGGGAACCTGGAGGCAGGAGCTGATGCAGAGGCCATGGAGGAGTGCTGCTTACTGGATTGTTCCTCATTGCTTGTTCAGCCTACTTTCATATAGAACCCAGGACCACCAGCCCATGGTTGGTACCACCCACACTAGGCTGGGGCCTCCTCCAGTAATCATAATTAAGAAAATACAGCCAGATCTTATGGAGACATTTTCTCAATTGAGGCTCCCTCCCCTGGTGACTCTAGCTTGTGTCGAGTTGACCTAAAACTGGACGGTATACATAGTTACCGTAACATGGTAACAGGGTACTGAGGGCAGAGTGTGTGGCATGGTTCTTGGTAAAGCTTCAGATGCATCCTCATTTGATATTCGGAAGAATCTTGGAAGGCTGTTAAGCCTTCTGATTTCACTTCTTGTCACCTTTGGAAGCTTTACCTGACTCCTTAGCCCAGTACATGGCTCTGCCTTATTCTTTTATAGCATTTGGCACATTACAGCTTTCAATGGCACTGTTAGATTAATATCTGTCTTCCTCACTAAACTCTGAGTTCTAGGAGGTGGGTGTCCACAGAACTTATTTTTTGTGGGAGTCCATTGCATTTCAGTAGTGGAAGAAATGAGTGACAGAGAGTGTCTGATCCATGTAGGACACAGTAGGGACAGGATGAGAATACTATGCTGCTGCAGGGATACTCTTTCTGCTGACCTCTATCCAGTATCAGTGCATTCTATTTTCCCATTTTAAAAATTAAGATATAATTATTATTTCATCATTTCTTCCTTCCCTTTGTCCCCTTCATTCACTCTCTCGAATTCATGATCTTTTTTATTGTTGTTGCATATATATGTGTACATAAATATAACTATAACCTTCTCAGTCCATTTAATGTTGCTTGTATGTATATGATTTCAGGGCTGATCTTTAGTATTTGGTAACCAATTAGGGGTCTCCACTCTGGGGAAAAGTTCTCCCTGTCTCAGTGGTCTTTGTTCCCTTTGCCCAGGGGGAGAGCCCTCCCGTGTCAGAGCATCTTTCCCAGCAGCCTGACCCCTTGTGTTGCTTGCTCACACCCACCTCATCTCAGCTGCTGTCTAGAAAGGCCACTCTACCTGCTGGTTGGCTTTACATGGGCTGTGTTTTTTTAAAAAAATATAATTTTTAAAGCATGCTGAGACAGCATGCTTCAGGTTCAGTGAGAAACTCGTTTGAAGGGAATAAGCCAGAGAGCAATAAAAGAAGACACCCAACAGCCTCTTTTAGCCTGTACATGCATGCATATGTTTATATGCACATACAACATCATCCTTTAGCCTGTACGTGCATGCACACGTGTATGCACACACATTCACAAATAAGTATTTTTTTAGTGAAGCAGCTAGAACCACACAAACCAGCTAGTCTTGAGCTGTTTGTTGTTACCTAGTTTCCAAGTGGAGAATAGAGGTATAGTGCCCATCGTGGTGGGAACCCTACAGCCCTGCTCTGATGCAATAATTCCAGAATAGAATATTGTCTTTGTATTTTGTTTTTTCATCTTTCCCCCCTCTTTATCTGGGTTTACTATGAGCTATAATATTCTTGCATAGCTTTTGTAGTCTTTCCTTCCCACAGTCATGTGTTATTGGTAGAATACTCACCTAGCACAGTATGTCAGTTATGAAGCATAATGATAACCTCCCATGGTGACCTGGCTTATGCAGATTATCAAGCCTAGATTATAAGACCTCATAACTTCATGTTTTGCTTCAGTTCCTGTTTTGTTGTTGTTATTGTTGTTGTTGCATTTTTATTTTTTTTTCTGAAACAGTCTTGTTATGTAGATCAGGCTGATCTTGAACTCATTCTCCTGCCTCAGCTTCTTGAGTGCTGGGATTATGGGAAAAGAAGTTTATTAATGAAACTGGTACTGTGAAATCAAGTATTTATAAGTGCAGGAGGGAAAACTAATAAAAAGTTCCTGCGTTAGAACTCATAATTCACTGTGGACCCCCTTACAGGGTGCGTTGAGTGGGTTTGCTCCTTCCAGCAGAGCTGTGCAGCCTCTGCCAGTGTCTGTTTCTTAACACCCAACACATCCTCATTAGACTGTCCCCCAGGCTTTACTTGTCAGCACTTATTTACTGCACGTCCAATTTCTTCAAATGTTATTTGTGTGCATATACAAAATTACACACACACACACACACACACACACACACTTTTTGATGTTAAAAATAGTTTTACAGGAAATTCTTGTGTGTTTTCATGCAGGAGATGAGCAACCTGTCCCAGAAAACAAAAAAATCTATGTTGAGTTTGGAAGAGGACAGGGATATTTGTTAGGCTCTCCATCCTAAGGAAGCTAGCAGAGCCTGGAGCTCAGCCCCCACACCCCTCCATAAACAGAAGAGCAGAAAGAACAGTTATCACACATGACATGGTTGTCAGTCTCAAAAAATTTAAATCTAAAATATTTTGGCTACGATATGCAGGAGTACGTATGAATTATGCATGTGTCTGTATAAACACACAAACACAGATATGTGCACCTTGCCGGTATTATCCACTTAGAAAAGTTGCACATTTCCTAATACTAGAGAAAACTAGAAACGGTCATGGTGCTGTCATCAGGAGTGTAAAACTGTTGGGATATACAGTGGTTGAAAGCTTGCCTCACACTCTTGAGGCTTTGGATCGCTAACGCAGTCTAGAAGAGTGACATGAGGGGCTAGAGAGATGGCTCAGCTGTTAAGAGACTACTAGCTACTTTTCCAGAGATCCTGAGTTCAATTCCCAGCAACTATATGGTGGCTCACAACCATCTACAATGAGATCTGGTGCCCTCTTGTGGCATAAAGGCACACATGCAGATAGAGCACTCATACATTAAAAACAAGTAAGTCTTAAAGAAGAAAGAGTAACATGATTTGAATCCAAATCCTAAGTGACATATACTTTTAGTTAATATGAGAACTTGAAGTTCTTTTGACTTGTAAATGAAATGCCAGGCAATTTTGGAAAATAAAAGAGGGTGGAGAACTCTCCCTTCCACTGCTCTGAATTGGCGGTCGCCCCATTCTGTGTAGAGCTTGTACCTTGTGCCACCATCTCAGCTGAGTGCTTTGTTGCAGGGCTGTCTTTGCTTGGGAAGATATGTTTCAGCATCCCAGGTCTCCTTGGGCTAAATGTGACTAGATGCAGCAACACCTTCCCACCCACTTTACGTGTGAACATGAAAAATAGCTGCACACATTGCCAAGTGTTCACTGGTCTCAGTAGAAATAGAGGTTCAACTGTCACTGGCTGGGATTTGAGGGGATAATCCTACACACTGAAGTGTTCTAGGACTAGGGCTGAGCTGACATCAGGCTTCATGGAATTGTGAGGGTTGTAGCAATGTTCTAAAATTGAGACTCTGTACTGAACAAAAGCTCCTTACGTTAGAAAGTAGGCTTTTGTTCTACAGGAAGAGAGTAGATAGCCAGGAGGAAGCCATGGGGCTAGGCACGGAAAGCGGAGAGTTAATATCTTGATTGCAGACAAAAAGCTGAGAGAGGGAATGGAAAGTGGGATGGCCATAAACTCTCAAACCCTGCCCCCAGGGACTGACTTCCTCCAGCAAAAGGTTCTATGACCTCCCCCAGACAGCACCACCAACTGGGAGCCAATACCTGAGCCTGTGGGGACACTTCTCATTCAAACCACTCCAATTCTTTAAGTTTATTAAAATCATAGGCTTGTGCATTTGTAAGGTGCAGTTCTACTTACTGTAGATGTTCCAATCATTACAACTTAAGTTATGAATTAAATATTGCATGTGTAAGGGATAGTGAAGTTGTAAACAGGTCTCTATGGAAGGAGGAGGAGAATTCAAGTAGCACGCTGCCTTAAAGAAGGGAAGGAAAGTCAGTGTCTTCTGTAATGAGAGGAGGGGGTTTCAGCGTCGTAAAGTGCACCTGAGGTTTGTCAAATTTTGAGGCTGAGAATCCTGAGACCAAGAGTCATTAATTTGCCCCAAACTACAAAATGGGGTATTGATGAGGCAGGACTAGACCCAAGTGTCACTTGTGGGCTCCGCCCCCCAATGCTTGCCTGTAAACGTGGAGCAAACATATGGCAAACAAAGGTCTATTGAGCAGCCAGTGTGGACTCTAGTTATCTGTGCCTCGCCAATAGATGTCACTACAGTCAAGAGCAGTTCCTAGCCAAGCCTGTAAAGAGCTTGAGAATGCTCACTGCCGATCAGCAGGGCAGCGTGAGGAGCTTCTGCCCGCCATTACTAAATACATCCGCATATACGATCTCCTTTTTATTTTTGATAGTGCAAAATTCAGGGGGGATATAAGAGTACAGGTTAAGATTAAATGTTTTAGTTTTATAGGAATGATTTTCCTTATTTCCGATGGAGTTTATTTCCTTTCATGAACTTTTCCTATTTATAATTAAGTGAAATAAGTAGTATTTTTATCCTAGCTATATGATTAGAGGTTGGTAGTGCTGGTTTCCTAATTTAACTTTTTTGAAATGCTCTAAGCTTCAGCCCTTGCTGTAATTCAGGTGAATTTAACAGAAGCGTACATTTAGAAAGGGCATTGTTGAATACCTTTGAACTGCATTTAAATTTAAATTGGCCTGTGTGTTCTTGACTTTTTCCCACTTAACTCATGGTGCAGTAATCATAGTAATTATTTTTTTATCTCCAGTTTACACAGAAAATTTTGTGTCTGTAGTTCCTACAACACTGAAGTGATTGACAGATTTAGAGTGTGATGGAAATGACAGACATCTTTGCAGTTTGCTATATGCTACTTAGGTGTGCTGGCCCGGGCTGGGCAAGGTCGGGTGGATGAAGCAGCTTCAGTTTTTTTGTTTTATTTGTTTGTTCTTCTAACAGTTTCTGCAAATTACTTCCCCCCCTTAGGTTTTCTTCCCAAAGCTAACTTCTATTTAAAATGTCAGAGGCACTAATGAACCTAATGAAAACATTATAGTTTGGGCTGATAGCTTTGTAGTTAACATGATTTTGTGCTGGAAGCAGTGAGGAAGAGAGATGTAGATGACTAGTCTGAACTGGGGTCAGACTCAAATCTATAGCTCCTTTTAATTTGCATTGGAAAGATACTGTCTCCCAAATTACTGCTTTTCAGCAGGAAAATTGGACATTACCATGATATCAGTTGAAGCTGGCCACAAAATAAACAGTTACATTTATATTGCCTCCTGCTCTGAAATAGAGCTGTCTTCTCTGTGTGAGCAGGGTGACTAGTGTCACGGCCCGCAGTATGCAGTCCCTATGTGAGCAGGGTGACCGAGTGTCACAGCCAGAATCGTGCAGCATCCGAGGATCTGACTGGAGAACCAGGGATTTTTGCCTCTCCCCGGCAGACTTCTCCAGGCAGCTTTCTCCTACTAGCAGATGTGACTGTTAGCTTGAGGGAGCGATTGAAATTAGCTTAATTGATTGTTTCTCATGATAGAAACAGACTGATACGTTGCCCTTAAAAAGAATAAAACCTGAGGAAAAAAAAGGAAATAGGCCCAAGGTCGTGAGAAGAGAGAGGACAGAGGCTGGGGGGAGAGTGGAGCTGCTTCCAGCGTCGACTGTCAGGAATGCAGAAGCCCTGAAGGGAGCACTCCTGCAGCATGGTCCACGGGGGATTCCCAGGTAAGGCTTCCGTTGCTGATGACATCTGCAGGTCTTGCTGGATGCAGTCAGATGCTGTTTGAATGCTGGTGCAGGCTATCGGTTCAAAGATCTCAGCAGCAGTAAGTAAGCTAAGGCATCTCTTAAGTGAGAGAGTGAGGGTGCTTAGGCATGTGCAAGGTGGATGCATGCTGGAAGCAAGCCTCGCCGGGGCTGGAATCATCCTTAGGATGTTTTTGGAAAGTGAGGCACTTTATCAGACTGTCAAGAATATGCTAGTAGTTTCTGCGCCAAAATCCTTAACACTCGGGGCATGCAGTATACTTGCCTTTCAGCATCGGGATTGAGAAGTAGGTCTCCTGGACATCTATTAGTATTATTGCTGCAATTTGGGGTTTCACTATGCTGAAAAGGCAAAGGTATTTACGTTAGAATGAGGTATTCTGATTAATTTTAAAACTAAGCAGTCAGCATTTTAGATGTACATGAAAGCAGAGTATCAGTAAGGAACCAGCAGCACACAAAAGGCTGCTTTTTCTAAACTGTAAATAGTCCCTGAATACTATCTGATCATTGTGACTGGTCGGCAGTCTCCATCATTCGAGCCTGCAGCTTTGAGTCATTAGGTGTGGTGGGAGCTCAGCCTCCGCAAGCATCACCAGCAACTTCTTGTTAAATAAACATTCTGACTCTCAATAGCATAGCTCCTGTTTGACTTTTTAAAAATTAATGTGTTAGAACCAGGGCTCTTTTTTATCCAGTTAAGATGTGAGATCTTTAGAACCAATAAGGGTCTTCTTCTTAAGTACCTTTGTCTATGGAGACAGTTTTACTCAGAGTCTGCAATGTGACTTTCTTTTTATTTTCAGCAGAATGACTCAAATTGGGTTTTCTCCTGCACCAGCAGGACAGATGCGGCAGTCCCAGTTTAAGGGAGCAAGCCTTGTTCCTGGCTGTTCTCTCAAGACCACTGAGCATGAACTTCGCTCTGGACTGCCGCGTCACTTCTGGGCAGTTTGGTGTGAGGGTGCTTCATGACCTACTGTTCAGTCTGCATATTTAGTTTCCAGGAAACATCTGAGCTGTTAAACATATGCGTCACAGATTGCCCATGGGGACAACTGTCTACATTGTGTTTGTTTCTGTCCTGCAGTTAGAACTGCTTTCGGTAGCTGTCAGCTTTTCAATATTCCTTCTCAAACTTGCCTTGACAAAGAAACTGTGGGGATGGCCTAGAGCCTGGTGGGTCCGGCTGCTTCGCTCTAGACTCCTAAAGCCATTGGCTCATTGTGTTTGTGTTTCAGTCTCTCAGTTTTTGTTTTTGTTTGATTGGTTTTGTTTTTCTTTAGATCAATCCAAATTATAAATACATTTAAATCTCCTCACGACCCTGAAGTTGCTATTGTCCATGCTTCAAAGCTGTGGTAAAACCCCCAGGGGTTGCCATAGCAGCTTTCTGGAAACTGCATTATGTGGATGCAATAATTAGGAATTGTCATGTCCATTGCATTTAATCAAAACAATATATGAACTCAGTTTTAAAGCTGTGATTAGCTATAAATACATGCTGTAGTGGGACATGTGTGTGCTGTATTTTGTTAATAGTGCTTCTGCTCAGGGTTAACTCGTCATGATTTTTATAGTCAATATCTTCAACATTAAAAAAAACTCCTTCCTATCTTTATACATTTAACTCCAAGTTAGTTTTTAAATATTTGTTTGTTTATTATCTGTATAGATGTATGCCTGCGTGAGGTTATGCATATGATGTGTCTGCAGGTACCCACAGAGGTCAGAGGACAGCAGATCTGGAGTCACAAAAGGTTGTCAGTCACCTAACATAGGTGCTAGAAACCAAATCTGGGTCCTGTGAAAGAGCAGTAAGCACTCTTAATCACTGAACCATCTCTCCAGCCCCCAATTTCAAAGTGTATTTATGTCTAGTGTCGTGGTGTTCTTTGTTTCTGCACTCAGTTAATTTCACATGTGTCTGTCTGTCTATTTACTTATTTTTATTTTGTTGGAGTGGGGAGGCTGATGGTGTCTTAGACGGGCTTAAGCATGATGTACTGTCTAACATGATCCTGTCTAGAAATAGGAAAGTATGTGTGAGCCAGGTAAGGTGTGCACGCTTATTATTGCAGCATTTGAAGCCTGAAGTACAAAGATTCTTGTGACTTTGAGAGTAGGCTAGGCTACATAGTGAGACAGAGAAACTGAGGGCAGGGAGAGTGGGGGGGGACGGGGGGGGGGGAGGCAAAGAAGGGAGAGAGGGACCAACAGAGACAGAACAGAAAGTCCATTGAGAGCAAAGAAGCACTGTAGGCAGGGCCAGTGGGAGGGAAAGGAGAGGAACTGACCAGGTGCTTCTCACACTGTATTCTGAAGTCTACAAGTTCAAGTGTTTTCTGAACTAGAAATGGTAGTTGTAGCTAACCTAATCATCTGGTATGTTAGGACACTGAAATATAATTTCTAGTTTCATTGATTTCCTTTTTTAAATGTTTACTGTATACTCTGCTAAATGCTTTGTACACTTTATTTTCTTTATAGTTTCTCATATAGTTTTATGCATTATTGGTCTTATTTTATAGGTGAAGTGTACATGACTCCATAGTCTGTGTTTTTAATGTGTATTAACTGCAAAATTTCAAGTAATTCATTTCATTTGCTGAGTCTAGTTGACAACTTTCCTCTTAGTTGGTAATTTCTTTTTTTTTTTTTTTTTTTGGTTTGTTTGTTTGTGTGTTTGTTTATCTACTCATTGGGCAGATAGATGTGCAAATTAGATTACCTTACCCCTAAAATATGCTGATGGTCTAAATTCTGAAAAAAACGTTCACTGCCTTCTCCAGCACTCCACATTTTAATATTGAAGGTTCCCATTCAAGCAAATGAGACTGAATTGGGAAAATTACAGTAATGGAGACGTGCCATGAGCTGAAGGGCGTACCTTACGGTTTGAGGCACAGCACGGCATGAGCCAGACCTCCCTTCCGGCACCAGCAGATTTCTCTTCCTTCATTGAAAAATTAGTGCATTCAGAGAAGTAGCAGGTCTCCTGATGTTAACCAGATGGAAATGGGTGAGTTGGTGGCTTCATGAAATGTTTAGGGGAAAATTTGGAAAAATTGTACTTTGAGTCATTTCTTATTTCCGGATTTGTCCTGGTTGAGATGGGTGGTATTCGTATCTTATTCAGTAGTGTCTTGAATTGCACTTGGGTCTTAGCTCGGTCTTAGCTTCAGGTACTCAATTTCCTGCAGTATCTGCTGCCTCAAATCTTAACAAATAATCCAGATGCAGGTACATCCTGGGAATGGGAGTCCTCAGAGTCTCATGAAAAAAAGATCTTGCAGTATACAGCATTCTAGGAGAGAGATTGTTGTCTGATGGCTAGAGGGCTAGCTTCCTAGCTGAGTGGTCACCAGGAGATGATGATGCTTCTTGGTTTCTTTTTCTAGTTTGTTTTTGAAAAGCGTAGCCCAGTCTGGCCTGGACCTCACCATGTAGCCCAGGTCGGACTTGTAGCAGTCCTCTTTCTAGGTGTGGGAATTTCAGACATGAGCAACCAGACTTCTTGGAAAAGTTTGGATGTGTCTGCAGGGATATAGAATGCTGGTATTCTACGTCAGTTGTGACTGCTGATCTGTGCTGTGTGGAACTGCTGAAGCCTCCTTTTCATGTTGGTTGCTCTGCTTCTTCAAATGTCAGCCATTGTGATGTATGTTTAATAACTTGTAAGTTATTTAGTTCCCGGTTTTGACTGTTCTTTAATAAGTGACATTGTGGTAGGTAATCTGGTTTGCAGAGTAACAGAGCCTGTGGCGACTTCCTGTTCTTTAGCCCTCTGAGATCTGTAATATGTTTTCTCAGGTTTAATTACTACTTTCCTTGTGAACACGGTGTCTGTGGCTTGTAGCGCTGTGCTGAGATCAGCTGTCTAGATTTTGTTTTTCCTTAAAATAAGAGTTTAAGTTGTCTTCAGTCTCCCTGCGTATATATTGTGCCTTTTTTATTCTAAGTGAAAAGTGACAGAACCTTTCAGTGAACAGAATCGTTCTCAAAGTATGGCCCACTAACTTCCATGGGAATGTTTTACTTCTGTCTTTGATACCATGAAAGGAGGGCCAAAAACGTAGAAGAGGCTAAATAGTTCACTAGCCCAGGAACAGAGTGCTAAGTAAGGAGAACAAGAGCGTGTGGCAACCTGCAGACTGCGGGGTGTGATTGTTACAGACAATACACCTATATGAGGCCTGGGACTGTGAAAAGGAAGTGAAGCCCAGGAAGGAAGTAGGGCCATTATCAGATGTGCTTCAGAGCATTTCACTATGCACTCACAGGCAATCCCAGCTCAGAATTGCTACGGTTTTCACATTGTATATTCAACATCCTGGGAAGACTAATCAAAGGCAGCCCAAGTTTTTCAGCGCAACTGGAGAGATGAGTTTAGGCCCATGTCCAATCCCCAACCCAGACTCTTCTTCCTTGGCTTTGTTGAAGAAGCTGAGCACTCAGGAATTCACTCTTGAGAGACTAGATACAGGCCTTCACCATGACTGCAGGTGCCCTTCAAACCAGGCAGTGAGACTTGGTCCTATGAGCACCTCCTTGGCTGATTCTGGGTGAGGCTAGTAACATAGAATTCCACTAAAGTTTAAGCAAAGATGACTTGCCTGAAAAGGGTGAAGTATATTCAGTGTCCCATCCTCAACAACTGAAGGCCACAGTCCTGCATGAGTTATCTGTGTGCTTTCTGGGTGCCATGTAACATTGATGTCTTGGGGATATAAAAGTGAGTGGAACCTGGTTCTAGTTGAGCGTCTGTCCTCTGAGGGAGAAAGCTGCAAACACCTTCTCACCAGGCAGGAAAAGTGTGGCTTCAAGAGCTTGAGGTAACTTTTTGAATCCGTGACTTAGGTAGAATGTGGGCCTGATTTCTACAACGTAATATTTTGGGACAGTTCACTTAGTCCCTCCCAGCGTCCAAAGTTTCTTATGTCTAGGAGGGTCTGTGGGAGTATTATTACATGAGATCATTTCTTTGAAGGTAACTATCTATGTAGCATCTTTATCATTATAAACTGGAGTTGAGAATCGCCCCTGAGACTGTAGCTTGGTGTCAAATAGCGGCTTCTAGGCTTGCGTTCTCCTTGGCTGTGCCACTCACTTCTTCCTCTGAGGTCCAGCCCGTCTTTTCCTTCTCTTGTGAGGATAGCACTTGGTCACTGATGTGTGAAATCCTGTCCTGGTCCCTCCTGTCAGCTGCTTTCAATGTGGGATCAGGTTAAAGCTGTTATATCTTTGTACCTGAAAAAAAAAATATTGCAAAAAAAAAAAAAAAGATGTTAAAGCTCAAAGCAAGGTCATAAATGCTTTACAACTCTGCACAATACCAGCCCCTGAGCTAACATCGTCTGCTGCTCTGTGGGAGGGGTGTGGGTGACAGACATCATCTGCTCGTTTTGACAGTCTTTGGTATCTATTTTGTGACATTGTCAGAGCCCTAGCTGCCGGATGTTCAGAACATAATGGTTTTATGCTAGCTTTTTCAGGTATGTGGGAGAAATGTCGCCTCCCTTGGGGAGCCTTTATGTGCAGCTTGTGGTCTCCTTCCTGACATACTGGTTGTTTAGATGAATGGACACCTAGGTCACAACAGAACCTGAAGTACAGTTGTTAAGGCTGGGCTTCTTAAAATAGGTATTCTTTTGTTATTAAAAAAAAAAAAGTAGCCAGGTGGTGGTGGTAGCACACGCATTTAATCCCAGCACTCAGGAGGCAGGACCAGGTGGATCTCTGTGAGTTCAAGGCCAGCCTGGTCTACAGAGCAAGTTCCAGGAAAGGCGCAAAGCTACACAGAGAAACCCTGTCTCAAAAAACCAAAAAACAAACAAACAAAAAAAAGAAGTATATATAATTTACCACCTAACACCCTTTTCACGTATCTGGTTTCATAGGGGTTAGAGATTTATTTTATTGAGAGAGAGAGAGAGAGAGAGAGAGAGAGAGAGAGAGAGAGAGAGAGAGAGAATGTGCACATGTACTGCATGTGTGTAGAGACCAGGAAATACCTTGCAAGTTGGTTCTGTCCCTCCACAATGGGTTCCAAGGATTGAACCAAGGTTGTCAGGCTTGGTGGCAAACGCTTCTTACTCACTGAGCCATCCTGAAGGCCCAAGGAGTCAGCTGTTTACACTGTTGCAAACCAGCTCTTCAGAACATCTTCATCCTCCTAAACTGAAACCCTGCAGTCATTAAACAGCACTGTTTTCCCCTGTCCCTAACCTCTTGGCTCCCGGTAACCACCATTATATTTCCTACCTTTGTGATTTTGACTATACCCCACTGAAGGGAGTCATACAGTATTTGACCTTATGTGATGACTTATTTCACTTAGCACAGTGTCATCATGGCTCAGAAGCCTTGGATAAAATTGTTAAATACAAGTACTGAGTATTGCTTAGTGTTATTTAAATGAAATGAATTATGTTTAGTTCACATTAGAGCAAATGACAAAAGTCATGTTTTTTTACTATTAAACTAGTTTCAAAGGACTCGTGGGATATTTTTTTTCGTCACTGTTTAAGAATTAATTTCTGTGCAACCTTGTGCCTGTTAGTTAAACCCTCACAGTCTGTTTACTCTTGTGTAAAATAAAGACAATTATAACAATAATTTTAAGACATGCTGTGTAATTAAAACTGGTTTAGTGGCGATTTTAGGAGCTCTCTAGGAGATAAGGAAAGCTGTGTCTGCTAAGGGAACAAGCTTGAGGCCCAGAGAACTGGTAGGTAGGAGGCACCTTGCTGCACTCTTCACATTTTTAATAAGGTCTCGGGTTCCTTGGGCTGGACAAGGGATGGAGATGGAAAGTTAACTACTTTGTAAGAGGCGAATAGGTACAATGTAGCAAAATGGAATTTGAAAAGTAGCTTTTTCTTTAACTTTGCCATGTATCCTTTAATAAAGATCTTTGACTCTAAAGTTTGTTTCTAAATAATAAATAAACATGTGAATGACCCAAAAAAACCATCATTACTATTATTACTATTTTAATCTTTCTAGGCTTTCACTCATTGCAGTAGGAGTGTGCGTGTTCATGTGTGTGTTGGGGACATTGTTATTGTTGTTAATATGAGGTACTAAAGGGAAAAAACCCAGGGCCTGCCCAGCATGGTGGCACTTGGGAGGCAGAGGCAGGTAGGTCTCTGTAGCTTTGAGGTCAGTCTGGTCTACATAATGAATTCCAGTACACCAAGGGATACATAGATCTTGTCTCAAAAATCCAAAACCCCAGACTCGTGTGTGTGTGTGTGTGTGTGTGTGTGTGTGTGTGTGTGTGTGTGTGTGTTTGGCAAATATTGTACCATTGGACTGTATCCCCATTCCTAATAAGAATCGGTTTAGGTACTAAAGTATTTCTAAGTTGGTGTTCTTATATATCATTTATATATTTATGCTGGCCCTGCAGCTCTGCCTGTACTGTTCAGAGGTAGTTTCTTCCCTGCTGGTGCTAACAAGACAGCGTGGAACAATGAACGGCTGACGACACCTCAACAGAACGTTGTTGCATCTCAACTAGGGCTCTGCTTCCTTCCTCTCTGAACCTTATTCAGACAGTTATTTGAAATAATACTGTGTTCAAGGCCTGATTGCAAGTACATGCAAAGAGGAGAGTTGGCTTCCGTTTTCCGTCACTAAGGGGCCAGGTCACCGGGCAGATACCACATCATAATTCCTTTCTACTTTCTTCTACACTTTAATTATCTGAAGCTATCATTTTCCCTCCCCCAGAAAATATAATTAAACACCTAATGCTGGCAGTGCCGGTGCTGGTGACAATGAACTAGCGCCCATAGGGACTTTTGCTAAGCAGCTTTGCATGAGGCATTGACTGGAAACAGAGTCTACCCAGTTCATTCACCTGTCTACTGTGCTTTAACCACAGGGTATTTGGTAGCATAATACTTCTGTGGAGACTTAAACAAAGAAAAAACCTCCCCTGTTTTGAAATGCACAGTGTAACCCAAATGATTATACAGAATGCTTTTAAAATGTATACTGTTTTTCTCAGTGCTGTTTTCAAATTGGAAACATTTTTGGTGATTTCTCATACTTGGGTCTTGCTTTCTGGCAACTCTACCACTGACCCACATCCCAGCCCAACAATAGTCTATAGAGGTCTATTAAAATAATATAATAAAGCCAACTCCTTTGTCCCATCTCCAGAAGGTGACAGTTTGTAGATTTGACAGAGAAGCCAGATAGCAGTGAAAATGGAGCCCTACCTCAGCTGATCCATGGACAATAATTTGGGAAATACAGATGTAGCAGACGTTTGCTCTGGCAGCAAAGCCTCCTGGGCACAGAGTGTAGCGGGAAGCCTGTGTACTTGAACATGGATGTATATGGTACTTTCTTCCCTACTGACATGGATATGCTTCCCCTCAGGACTAACCTGATTTCATGTTGTTTTAACCATAAGATGGTCAATGAACCTGTATTTGTCTTTGTAGATTGATCATTTATCAACTATCTCCCCCACTGCATGATTGCCTCAAAGCATCTTCACATCTCTCCTTACCAAAGGGCTTTTGCTGAGTGGTCAGTCCCATGGCCTGAAATAAAGGAAGAAGGAGCTGGGCCCAGACCTGTGGACATGAGAATCGAAGATGGCCCACCTGTAACTCCAGTTCTGACCTGACCCACTTGCCTCAGTGTTGAGACTGATAGTAGAAAAAGTGGCCTGACTTGAGGAATTTTGGATTCTGTTATTCGATGTGCCATGTGTTGAGATTAAGCTCTCAGACCTTCGGTGTCCTTGATTTAAATTCTGGAGTGGCTTCTTTGTCTCTCCAAACTAAGTATGGCTGTTAAGAGGTTAGGTTTGTACATGTCAAATCACTGTCTGGTATCTCATGACTGAAAGAGCCTGATGGTACTTGAAATTTTCAGTGTTTTTGACAGTATCTAGTTCAGTCTTTACTTTTTCTTTTAATTCACAACTATAGTAAGTGGCACAGTGACTTATGGAGTTGGCATTCAGAATTTTTAATGATTAAATGGAGTAAAATTAATTATTACTATGTCTTCTTAAATTGCTTTTGCTCTCTCCCCCTGGATACAATTAATCCAGTTTATATCCATTTCCTGTCACTGTAGGTGCAGAGTTGAGTCTTGCTAAATGGCCAGGTTTCCTATTCTTCCTTGAGCCATCCTTCCCACCCCAAACACTGCTAAAAGCATTGCAGCATCTCGAGGTTTGTAGCTTCTCAAACACCTAGCTCTGGCTGTAGTTCCGGAACTGTCTTCTCCGTTCCCAGACTCCAGACAGCCATTGTCCATTGTTGGTCCCTAAGCCAGCCTGTTGTCACCTCCTCTGTTTCTCTTCTCTCAGCTCCCTTGTCTGCCTTCCCATTCCCTCACTCAGACTTGCAGACAGCTCACAACCCTTAACGCTTTTGTCTTTTTCGTTTCTATTACAATACACCAATTTTGCCTCTTTTTTCTCATCACTCCACTGTGTTCTTCTTGATCTTCCTGTACCCTCTTTCTTTCTCTTCAAGTAATGCTGTCTTTACCACTGACTAGTTAAACTCCTAAGTTCCACCCCAGAGTTGGATGATAGATGTTCTTTCTGTGTTTCCCCCTAAGTTAGAAATTCCACGGTCTGGAGAGATGGCTCAGCACTTAAAGAGCAGTGGCTGCTCTTCCACAGGACCTAAGTTCAATTCCCAGCAACCACATGGCAGCTCACAGCTGTCTGTAGCTCCAATTCCAGGGGATCTGGCACCTTCACAGATAGACAGGCAGGCAAAACACCAATGCTCATTTAAAAAAAGTAGATAAACAAACAAACAAACAGCTAAATAAAGAAAGAAAAAAATCCAAAACGATGTAGATAAGTTTAGCCTTTTCCTCCTTCCTCTAGCTGATATGAATACAGCCTACATCTTTATTGTGGGGAAACATACAGGAATCGGAGTGGAGCACATCCAGCCCTGACCCCTTAGGAACTGTACACTGAGCAGTTTCCAGACCTTGCACTGGTCCCAGTTTCACTGTCTCAAGGAAAGAACAGTTGCATGCTGTAGGCTTGGTCAGATGATTTTGTTCTGTTGTCTTTCAGTTGTGAGATGTTCATACATTTGTAACTATTAAAGACCAATGGATTCCCACACACTGTTTTCCTTAAATATATACAACATATACTGTGCTGCTTAGTTTAATGTCAACTTGACACAACCACAGGTCAAGTTTTAGTCACCTGAAAGGAGGGAACCTCAGTTGAGAAAATGCCTCCATAAGATCCAGCTGTAGGGCGTTTTCTTAATTAGTGATTGACATGAGAGGGCCCAGTCATTGTGTGTGGGGCCAACCCTGGGCTGTTGGTCCTGGGTTCTATAAAGAAAAAAAAAGTAGGCTGGGTCATCTATGGAGAGCAAGTCAGCATGCCGCGCCCCTCCGTGTCCTCTGCATCGGCTCCTCCAGGTTCCTACCCTGTTAGAGCTGCTGCCCTGACTTCCTTCAGTGATGGACTATGATATGGAAGTGTAATCCAAATAAACCCCTTTTTTCCCCAACTTGCTTTTGGTTATGCTGTCTCATCATAGCGATAGTAATCCCAACTAGGACATATACTGTTCCACCTAATTCAGTAACAATAAAGTTTTTCTACATTTCTTGTATCTGTACATTATTTTTGTTTTCTTTTTGCATTCCTAGATACTTTGTCATTTCATATACACATATCCACCACTTAAAAATGTAGCTGCTGTGGCATGCACCTAGACTCCCCACACTAGAGAAGCTGAAGCAAGAGTATCAGAGTTCAAGGCCCAGACTGTGGAGATCTTGACTTAAGAAAGGGAAAAGCACCATTAAAGTACCGAGCACTTCTGTATTGTTTTTTCTAATATATACTCCATCATCAATTTTTTTTATTAGATCAAAAATTTTCTACTTGGTTTGTTCATATCCAAAGTTTATATCTTTTTTTAAATGAACATTGAAATATATGCTCAGGAATCTATATTAAAGTTTCCTGAATTTGCACAAGGCCTTATCCAGTACATTAATGAGAACATGACAGCATTGAGAACTGCATGCCTCCTTTAATTAACTGTTCCTTTTCTGTTTCCAAAGGATACTTCCTCCTTGATATCTAAAACCAGAGATTAATTATGTCTGGTTTTGACTCTGGACATAAATGGAATCATGGTACTCACACCTTCCTGTCTTATTTTGCCCAGCAGTGTGTTTCTGATATTCGATGATGTTGTTCCCTGTGAAGTACTTGCTTTTGTTGTTGTATTTCCAGTGTAACAATGTGCAGTGATGTGTGTTGGGTGATAGCCTCAGGTCCTGAGGAACTGAGTCAGGCAGTACAGACAGCAAGAGCCCCTAGCCAACAGGAGTTGCTTAGTCCCAGTCGGATTGTTCTGCTCCACCTGCAGAAACAATGTTTCCGGATGTGGAAAATAAGGCACCTTGCTTCCAGACAAACCACAGAGAATAGCTGTAACTTCCTAGTAGCTACCCGTGAGTGAGTGAGTGAGTGAGTGAGTGAGTGAGTGAGTGAGTGAGTGAGTGAGTGAGTGAGTGTGTGTGTGTGTACACAGCACCTCTAAACATGCTCAACCTTCATTCCTTGGAAAGTTGGGCCCCTCTCTGTTCCAATAAAGCAGGCCCAGCCTGTTGATTGAGTCTGTCTGCTTCTCTGCCTCGTTTTTCTTGTGTTTGTTTTCTCTACTATAAGTGGATGTTGTGAAGATTCTAATTGATGATGTAGAGTGTGCCAAGAGGTAACCATAGTGTCTAACAAGAAAGGTTCACCTTAATTTTATTACAAGCATAAAGCCTTGTCTTAAAGTTTTCTGTCCACATATTGTTTGGTTTAGTTTTGATTCATCTAATGGGAAAATTGAAGATTTCTCTCCTAGTTGAGGCCTCCCTCACCCTCTACACACACACACACACACACACACACACACACACACACACACACACACGCTGTATGCTGTCTTCGGGAAATAATGACTCTTACTCACGTTGGCTCTCTTACTTTTTATTCTAAATTTGTTATTTTATTTTTGTATCGAATACAGATCAATTTTTGTGAGTAAAGGGAAGTAAATAATTTTAAACTGTAGTACTTTTTAGTTCTGGACCAGATTCTCTTATGGATTCTAGAGGCAAACTCTCTGAGTCGCCCAGCTTCAGTACCTGCTCCTCCCTATAGATTCCTTCCTCCAAGAATCTTCATAAAAACCAGAGGCGCTCAGCTGTGCGTGCTGGGAGCAATGTCTAACACCTAAGAGCAACCTGAATATTAGGTACTCTTGTGCTTACTGGCTTCCTGGTTTTGTGTTTTGATTGTTAATTTCCCATATAGATTTATATAACGTTATCAAGCCCACATGTTGGCAGAAATGCTGACTGTACTTCATAGCCTGCTTTTTGTTGCATTGTTAGTTTCTTTATGCTAATGTGTTATCATTTTCTGTTTGATATGAATATTCGCCTGAGACATGCCACTTGAGCTCACTCACGTTTTGCTTCTTCTGATTAGCTTTGGTTTTCCTTCAGATATATTTACTTCTCAAGTCTGCATATACTAACTCAGAAAATTTAAAAAGTTGTTAACTGAATAAGGAAAAGAGAGACTGGGGTGTTTATCATAACTGATTTTTAACAAATGGCGTTATTGTCCTTAGTGTGGGGGAAAACATTTGCCGCCTTTGTAACATTGGACTCGTTGCTCTTGGAGGAAGACCAGGTAGCTAAACCCTCTGAAACTGCATTGAATCCCTATTCCAGTGGGTTGAGCATTTGCTATTAAAATACTGGGCAGTGACTTGAATTAAGTGTTTTTCCGGGAGAAAGGCTTTGTTACTTAGCAACACCTAATATCCTGTGATGATGGCAAAGCACTCCGAGGCCCACTAAAGAAATCCTTCTGACTTCCTTAGACAAGGAAAAGACATCTGATGCTTTAATCGGGAGGTGTGAGCAACTGGAGTGTTTTGATTTTTTGTTTTGTTTTGTTTTTTTTTCTGAATAACATTGTCACAGGAGTGGAAAATCCGTATTTAAAACAAATTTGACTGCTGAGCCGAGCCCCAGGACTATTTTGTCCTGTTATGCTGATCTGATGTTCATTCAGGGTACATGAGTTAGCCTAGGGTAGAGGGAAGTAGGTGACTTATTTCCTCATGTGGTCTCCAGTTAGGAGGGGAAGAAGGGCACCCAGGTTGTTTGAAATGGGAAGCACAGCCACTTCCCTGGCTCTGTAGAACTGTATAAAGAGGCCAGCGTCTTCCCATCTTAGGTCCTGGTGCAGAGTAACAGAAGAAAGAAAACAACTTTTATTAAGTACAGATGTTGTGTGACATGGGAACTTTTGGGAAGAAAGAAGTTCCAAAGAAAAGAATAAACTTAATTTTAAAAAAATGAGTAGTCTTGGAGAAATAAGTGGCATGTATTCTGATGGAGGTAAACTGGGGAAATGTATCTGTGCAGACTCTTCTCTGAAGCCTTGTGTTTTCAGGTAAACATGTACCTTTTCCTGGTGTAGACAGGGCATCAGAGGTAAGCATGCTCCTTATCCCTCTGTAGACAGGGCATCAGAGGTAAGCATGCTCCTTTATCCCAGTGTAGACAGGGCATCAGAGGTAAGTATGCTCCTTATTCCAGTATAGACAGGGCATCAGAGGTAAGCATGCTCCTTATCCCAGTGTAGACAGGGCATCAGATGTAAGCATGTTCCTTCCCCAGTGTAGACAGGGCATCAGAGGTAAGTATGCTCCTTATCCCAGTGTAGACATGGCATCAGAGGTAAGCATGTTCTTATCCCAGTGTAGACAGGGCATCAGATGTAAGCATGTTCCTTCCCCAGTGTAGACAGGGCATCAGAGGTAAGCATCTTCTTATCCCAGTGTAGACAGGGCATCAGAGGTAAGCATGTTCCTTATCCCAGTGTAGACAGGGCATCTCTGCAGTACCCTAGCAACCTGTAAGATTGCTGATCAGAAAACCTTTCTAGGCTTTACAGCCTGCTTCAGGGAGATGAGTAACCTTGTTTTTGCCAGTTTCTCAGTTGCCAAGCTCTGTATTGTTGGGAGGAGAGAGCTGGTCCTGCATCTAATAGAAAAAGGCAACAAAACTTAATAAGATTGGCAATTTGGGTGTACCTGTGGCCCCAGCTTCTTGAGAAGTGGAGGAGAATCTTGAATTCAAGGATTTCTCTGGGAACTTAGGCAATGAAGTGAGAGTGTCGAAAAAGGAAGGAAGGGAGGGAGGGAGGGAGGGAGGGAGGGAGGGAGGGAGGGAGGGAAGGAAGGAAGGAAGGAAGGAAGGAAGGAAGGAAGGAAGGAAGGAAGGAAGGAAGGAAGGAAGGAAGGGAAGGAAAAATGAGTAAACAAAAGGAGAGTGTAACTGAGGTGGATTCTCCATGGTTGGGTACATGTCTAGCATGGATGTATGAGGCCTGGGTTCATCCCAACACCACAGTGAATAACGTAAAATAGAATCAGATGTGGTTAAGACCCTGCATCATTATAACACTGTTTTATTGTTTAAAGCTAGTATTACATAATTTGTGAGTTGGTATGTCTGGGTTTTGTTTATATATTTGTGTATACAGAAAAGAAAATATGAGTTTTAAGTTGTTATTTTATGGGAGAGTCTGGCTGGATATTAGTACAGAAAATTACACTTTGTCTTACCACTTCAAAACAATACATTGTGGCATTGGAGTTAAGAGAACTGTTCTCTTATACACTGTCTTCCCTCTCTGCTAGCTGTCAAGGAACGGACTACTGGTGGGCCTGAGCTCAGCCCCACATGGGATTCTCCTGCTGCAGAACCACATGTCTGATGTTACAGCCCAGAATTGAAACTTCATACCTAGTTTATAGATACAGACCGGGTTATATTTGAACAGCATGCTAGCTTGACTTTTCTTTTCCCGATTTAAAATTATAGTTCATCTTTTATTATACCTACTGAGTAAGATACAATTGCTGGCAATTGCCTGGACCTGAGCTAGATGGAGGATATACTTGGACATGGGAAGGAGGAGAGAAGTGACTGGGATTCTAAAGTTATCCATTGTATGGCCCAAAGCTCATATTTCATCCTGAGTCATGGCAGTAGAGAGGGAGTTTTGGTGAGGAGCGACTTGTGAAAGGGCTGCCTTCTACCCGCTCTCTGGGAGGTTTCATGACGGACTGTCGTGGTCTTGACTGGAAAACATACTGCACTGCATGGGAGAGGATTCCATGGTGACCCACAAGGGCCATGTCAGTACTTCGTCATAGTAACAGATTCCCTGCCTGAGCTCATCAGTGTGGAATCTCAACAACTGAGGCCCAGTCACTGTTTCTACAGTTGACAAGTAGTAGGCGGGGAAAGCAGTGTCATTTTCTTACCCCAAGGTTTATGACAGAGACAACCATGACAAAAAGTCAAATTAACAGAAGAAAACTTTTTTCATATTATGGTAATGTTTACTTATTGTTTGTTTGCTATGATGTACATGTGGAGGTTGGGGGACTGTTTGAGTGAGTTGGTTGTGTGTGTGTGTGTGTGTGTGTGTGTGTGTGTGTGTGTGTGTGTGTGTGTGTGTGTGTGTTTGTGTGTGTGTCCTGCTGAACTCAGATTGTCAGGCTTGGCAGCAAGCATTTTTTTTTTTTACCTATTCAAACCATTTCACTGGCCCCATAATATCTATTCAGCTAAAATTTTATGTGACACCAGATCCTTTAGAAATGAAGATCCAAAAACTCAGAATACTGTCTTTAAAGGCCGACATACAGAAAGATGGTTGGAGGATAAGGGATGTGGTGTGATGGTGCCTCGTTGGGCAGAATTCCACAGGCCCTGTTCTCAGGCTCTTGGCTCCCTAGGTTTTTTCCCCTCGGGGTATAAGGCAAGGCACCTGTCACATGAACTTCAGTTAAGAGAAGAGGGAACAAGTCAGAGAGTGAGCTTCCTTGGCTTCAGTGAAGAAGACACAAGAGGCGTTCTGGTCCCGGGGACTCTCGTGAGGGCCTAGGTAGCAGGACTTGCTTCTGCAGTTTTCTCAGCTCCTCGGTGTGATTCTCGTGTTGGGATGTTGCGTTCTGAGTGCTGACAGTGGCTGGCTTGACCAGTCCCCAGTGGATAGGCTGGGTAACCACTGTTGCAACTCCTTAAAGAGGACTTGAGGATCCCGAGCTTAAGGTCTGCCAGGGTCACCAGCAGGACCTGCCTCGAAAAGAAAGATAAAGTAGTAATTGCCATAAAGGAAGCTTCTTAACAGCCACCGTTCCACTTATCAGAGGGAAGGCTGTAGTGTGCTGAACAGATTGTACCCCTCGGGTCCCGCAGACCCAACTGAACTCTGGCCAGATTATCCCAGGAACCTGGCCGCCATGCCATCTGTGTGGGAAGGATTCAGAGGCACAGCGAGTGCTCAGGTCTCCCTCGTGGAAGGAGCGATGGGGAGAATAGAAGATTTCTAAACTAAACATAGCACCTCAGACTGGAGGAGAAATCTAAAGTCTATTTGTCTAAAAATAGCATGGGGTGAATTTAAGATGACTTCATGGCCTTTTATAAGATCTTTCTTCTAAAGTCTTCTTTATCTGTAAAACAGAATTCCAGAGTCCAAGCAAGGAGCTGTAGGAGAAAGTCCTCTCTCTCTAAGGGATGGGGTAAACATAGCAATCAATGTATCAGAAAAATGGGATCATCTTCTTTTAATCGCCTTCTAGCTGTGAATCTAAAAATAAGTTGTAGAATTACATAAATTCTGTGGCTGAAAAATGTTAGCAGGGTGTCCTGAGCAGGCATTCAGCCATCCTAGTGAATGATAAGCTGCAAGTCATCTGAAAGGAAGGAGCCTCAATTGAGAAAATGCCTCCATAAGATGGGACTGTAGGCCAGCCAGTTGGGCATTTTCTTAATTAGTGATTGATGGGGAGGGCCCAACCCCCTGTGAGTGTTTCCATCCCTGGGCTGGTGGTCCTGGGTTCTAGACGAAAACAGGCTGAGCAAGCCACCACAAGGAGCAAGCCAGTAAAACCAGCTCCTGCCTCCAGGTCCCTGCCCTGCTTCAGTTCCTGCCCTCACTGCTTTGGATAATGAACTGTTATATGGAGCTGTGAGTGAAATAAACCCGTTGTTCCCCAAGTTGCTTTTGATCATGGTGTTTTTATTTTTTTAATCACAGCAACAGTAACCCTAATTAAGACAATACCCATGTCAGATTGGGAAGGTGCATATAGCAAGATTGGAATTGATGGTTTAAAGCCTGATAGCTGTTCAGAGTGGCAGTGACTGTCAGCACCTCCGGCCCCGGTACATGTCCTTATTTCTGCATAGGCTGGTGATAAGGTTTTCCATCTTGGCAGTCTGTTAACGTGCTTTATTTTAATAGCCTCATTTACTTAATGTCTCGTTTGTTATTTGGATAATCATTTATTTGGGTGGATGGCTGTGGAGGTAGGACTCAGGGCCTCCTGGTCTACAAACCCTGCCCTGGATATCCACTTAGCTTGCAGTTTTAAACTCACTGGTAAATTTGACCATGTCCTCACACACCTGGGCCTTTTGAGCTTTTCGGTTGAAGCTAGAGGTCTCTTTCTGCTTTATCTGTATAACTTCTATTTATTAACTCTTTGGTAACAAATCTCCATTATTTTTTTTTCTACCTGTGGATATAGCGTCAGAAAGTATCTTGTTTGACCAGCTATTTGTCTGTTTGTTTATTTATTGGTTTTTCGAGACAGCGTTTCTCTGTGAAGCCCCGGCTATTCTGAAACTCATTATGTAGACCTGGCTGGCCCCCAACCTGGAGATCACTTGCCTTTGCCTCTCAGGTTCTTGGGTTTAAAAAGGTGTGCTCCAACACAGCCCCTTTATTTTTAATCTTAAAAATGCATAGCTGTTTTTATCTATTAACATCATCTTTGAACTTTGTCCTTTAGGATCCTGCTGTGGTGATTTTCTGAGAAAGATGTCTTGATTTTTGACTGTTGAGATTACTGGCATTTATCTGTCTTCCTAATATGTTCTTAGCTTGAATCATATTAAATTGTTTCATGGTGTCTAGGAAGCAGAGAGTTTGCTTTTATAACACACCCCTCTTCCCCGAAGTTCCTTAAACTGTGAATCCATAATGGATTATTTCACTGATTCAGTCAGAGCCATTATGATCCGATCAGTCCCCAGGCCCTGGCCCAGCCCCATTACAGAACCAAGTCTTTATGCAGAAGCCATGAGGACATTTCAGACCTAAACCACAAACTGGCAATTACATAACAAGTTTCATAAGAGAGCCATCTTTTTTCCTTGCTGAATCTCGTCTGTTAGGGGAGGGAGAAATCTGAGTATGCCAGCCATGAGTGTTGTACCCGTCACTCCTGTCATTTGGGAGATCAGACAGGAGGGCCAGAAGTTCAAGGTCATCCTCAGCTACATACTGAGTGTGAGGCCAGCATGGGCTACATGAAATCCTGCCTCAATAAAGAAAAGCAGCAGCAAAATAAAATAATACCAGCCACAAAAACTGATATGACACCCAGACCAGGGGTGAGGGGCAGGGGTGCTCAGTAGGTAAAGCGCTCACTGTGGAAGCGTGAAGACCTGAGTTGGGATCTCCAGCCCAGAAGCAGGTCTGAAATCCTAGCCCTGGAGCAGAGACAAGATGCGCCCTGGAGTCACTGGCCACCCAGCCTTATCAATCAGTGATCCCCAGATTCAATACACTATCTCTTCAGCCCTAAAACTAACACACATATATATTATACATCTTGACTGTTTGTTTGTGTTTTCTGGTTTGTTTTGTTTTACTTTGTTTTTGAGGCAGGGCCTTGCTATGTAGCCTAGGCTGGCGTTGAACTGATGATACCCCTGCCTCAGCTTCCTGCATGCTGGGCCTAAAAGCATTTTCTGTCACATCCAGCTTTGTCAGATGCATGTGTGCATCTGCCAGCATGTAATTGGTACCACAGTGATCTGTAGCCATTCTCATCTAAACAAGCTTGTCTGCATCTATTTTCCCTTTTTCCTTCTGTAATTTACTTCCTGAGCTGGCGCTGTGTGGGATCCAAGACCAGCTTCGAGCAGTGTTATCTCCCGTTGATGTACTAGTGTGGTTTTGTTGTACAGAACCAGCACAAGTGAAAAGGGGCCCAACCGGGAGCCGAGCTAGGTGGTTTAGACCATAGTGTGGACGTGACAAGGCTCCTTAGCTTGTTTCCTGTTGCTGTGGAAACACACTGACCAACCGCAACTTGGGGAGGAAAGGGTTCATTTATTTCAGCGTATTGTGCATAGTCCATCATGAAGGAAAGTCAGGGAAGGAGCTGAACCAGAAACCATGGAGGAACACTGATTACTGGCTTGCTCCTCAAGGGTTAAGCAGCCTGCTTCCTCATACAACCCCAAAACACCTGCCTGGGGCTGGCATCACACACCTGGGCTGGCCTTCCTTTCCCAATCATCAATCAAGAAAATGTTCCGCAGACTTGCCTATAGGCCAGTCTGATGGGACCATTCTCTCAATCAAGGTCCCCTCTTCCCAGTTGAGGCTATCATGTGTCATGTTGACAAAATATTAGCCAGCACACAGGTGAGCTAGAAGATGGAAAGAGAGAACTGATAAACACATAAACCATGACTATGAGGACCTTCAACACCATGAAGGAGAAGTCGAACCCCATAGAGATAAAACATTGCATTGATTGATGGATGTGTGGGTGTTTATGGATGGCTTTTAGATCTGACAGCTAAACAGATATCCTTAATTTCTCTTCCTTTTACTTGATCCAATTTTACTTTATGTTTTTTCTATATTTTCAAGAGTATATTTTAGGGTATGGGCTATGGGCAAATGGAAAACCTCTTGCCAATCACACACATGACCTTAGATTCAATCCCTAGTGTGACAAACAAATATGTTTAAATAACTGTATTTTAAGCATAATAAATTGTTGATTTTCTTTCTGACCAAATCCTAAGTCTACGAGAGTAGGAACAATAACTGTTTGGTTCAATATTTTATCTCTAAAACCAAATACTTTGTTTGTTCATACTTCACTTTAGTAAATTTTCTAAATCTTGTGGCAAGGTGGAGGCTTGGGCCCATTATTTCCCCATATTTTGGTAACTATCTGTAGGAAAAAACAGTCTATGAAAGGCTAAGCTAATGGGAACCACAAGTGGGAAGTTGGGTGGGCAGCCTAAACTTACGTGGAGATAAAAATAATGGCTAACTATAGTTTACCCACAAGGCCATGAACACCTTAAGCGATTTATTCTAAGAGAGCACTGTAGATGAACTACACTAAGTATAGAGAATGCTGACATCTCTATAATATAGACTCATGCTCTATTTTTTTTTTCATTTCTAATATAGAAAAGATCAGGCAAAGATATGCAGACCTGCCTGGAGAATTACACATTATCGAGCTGGAAAAGGATAAAAGTGGATTGGGACTCAGTCTCGCTGGCAATAAAGACAGATCCCGGATGAGCATATTTGTGGTGGGGATCAACCCAGAGGGACCTGCTGCTGCAGATGGACGGATGCGGATTGGAGATGAACTGCTAGAGGTGAGAGCCATTCATTGTCAACCTGTTCCTTGGTGCACAGACTAGGTATTGAAGGTAGCATACAGGAACACCAACTTGGATTCTTTTCTGAGTCAGTTAGAGCCAACAAAGTCTGTAGACAGCTGGGTATGGTGTCACTGCCTGCAATCCCCGCGGGCTGGGGAGGTAGAGGCAAGAGGATCAGGAGTTCAAGACCAGCTTCTGCTGCATGGTGAGCTCGAGCCATCCTTGACTATGTGAGACCCGGTCAAAGGAAAACAAAATAAACTGAGGTACAAAGTCGGCGGAATTTTTATTGGGAATTAGTAATAAGTTAAGGTCACATAGCTTCCTTACTTAGAGAGAGAAAGCAGGAACTGGACTGGTCCTCAGGTAATTACTATCTGGATGATCTCATTAGTAATCTCAAAAGGTTGTTCTGTTTTCCTAACCTTAAATCTGGTGCATTTGTTTTAAATTTATAGGAACTTAATATTTCTTGTCTGCATTCATTCAGCTTACATTTTTCCAGTATCCATAAGGACAGGAGGAAATGAGCACTGAGAGTGCTTTCATTCAAATAGCCTCCAGTTTAGAGAAAAGAGATAAAAAGAAACATATAAAGGAGGCCTTTGTATTTACAAACTGCAAAGTGTCATACATAATAGATAATGCACTCTTGGTCCCAGACACAGCCAACTGTTTTCCTCTTCTAACTTCTTGATTGTGTTGGCCCACTGCTAAGGCCTCATGGGAAACAGGCTCCAGCATGTGGCCTTTAGAGGAGCCCAGTCCCAGGGCCCTGGCATCACACTGTCTATATGAAGCAGTGGCCTCTGAGCTTGTGTGGATGGTTTCCCCTTCAGACTTAGAACATGCCGTATCCATCTGCAGCCAATGCAAGGAGACTGTAGCATCTCCCTGCTTCTCTCCACCTGACACCTTTTCCTGCCGAGGAGCCCGTCCTGGGAGTGTGCCCTTCTTTTCTTGTTCTGTAGCTCGGTGTCACAAAGAGAACCCACACCAGGGATTGGCACCAACTAGTATAATTACTAAACAAGTAAAGGTGAGGTTTGACAGAATATATTAACCATTATACTCCAAGCTTCCAGTTTATTGCCTTTAGTTCCTGTTTAGAACCCCCTTGGGAGGAGACTGAAGTGATGGAGGTAGATAGTGGTGAAAAACTGTCACTGCCAAGTCTGTGTATGTCATAGATTTGTCTTTGATGTGCTTAAGAGCCTTGGATAGAAATTGTTTCTCTCATTTTATGCATAACACAACTGGATTATAAATGCTGTATATTACAGAAATAAGTGTCTAAACTTGGATAAGAACTCAAGCTTAAAGGCTGGAGCGATGTTTCAGAAGTCAAGAGCACTTGCTGCTCTTACGGGGAACCTAGGTTCTGTTCCCAGCACTCACATGGTGACTCACAGCTGTCTGTAACTCCAGTTCCAGATCTGACACCCTCTTCTGACCTCCATAGGCACCAGGCACATATGTAGTTCACATCCACGTGTTCAGGCAAAATTTTCCTACACATAAAAATAATTAAAAATGTTTAACAAAAAACAACGTAGACTTGGCAGACTCCAAGAGTCATGCTGTGAGCACTGATGTCACTGTGTTCTCTGTGGTACTTTAATAGACTCTGCGACTTCCTTCTCCCTTCCCCTCTCCCTCCCCTTCTCCCTCTGCAAGTGTGCATAGGCTGAGAATCAAGGCCAGTACCTTGACCGTGCTAGGCAGGTGCTCTACTGCTGTGCTTGCATACCTGTGCCCTGGCTCCATGCCTTAACTGTTGTTGCTAGAGGCGCATTGCCACAGGTTACAGTGTGAAGAAGACTTTCTTCTTTCTCCTTCTCCTCCTTTCTGCCCGTACCTCCCAACAAAAGATTGATATCGACTGATAGTTCCGGTCCTGGTTCAATAACCACACCTCGTGGTGACCTTGTTGCCTGTCCAGAGGTGCTCAGGGCCTCAGAGTGAAAGATGGGGAGTGCCTGAGAGACCGAGCCACACTGGACGTTAGAGCAGACCAGCTCTTGTTTGTCAGTCCCATGTGTGGATTAAGGGAGTCCTGAGAGCGGAACCCTAATTCCCCGTTGAACGTCTCATCTGGGCCCATAGTTCCCTCTTCGTAACGATGTAAATTTTGACACAGTTTTCAAGAGGACAATCGTTGCACTGCATTTGTGTAGATCCATGGGATTCCTGGTTTATGATGTTCACGTCTATAGGGAGTCAGGTCTGTCAAGTCACTCTGGGTATTGGGTATGCTTAGACCCAGAGTCCCTCCTGCATGGTGGATAGAAACGCTTCAGTAACTGGAAACATGTTGATTCTAGTTGTAGCTTTTCTGCCTTATTCCGGGCTCCAGGTGGACTAGCCTTTGGGATCCAGCCTTACTGGAGCATTGTGCTTTATCCCTCCTCTGACACTCAGTAGACACTACTAACAAATGCACTGTAGCCACAGAGTAGTGTGCATTGCGTCTGATAGGCCAGTGTCAGAATTCAGCCGTAGATGGGCCTGAGAAGACCCAGTTTTTGCCCCAGTGCTTTTGACAACTAATGCAATTGCATTCCAGTGTGCTTAGCATAGTGCATGCAAGAGGCCAACAGTTTTTCATCTTCCATATAGTCAGTGCAACACCAGCTGACCCCAGATAAATAAGAGGGTTCCCTAAACAACCTACAGTTCTTGGATGGATACCTTCCTAAATTTATTCCAGTCTGGTACCTGTTTACATGGAGATAGCATCTAGCTCAACAGGACACACATTACTTACCCTTCATTTCAGGTATGCCTGCCAAGCCACACATTTAAGTTCCTAATACTGCCCCTTTTTGGTTTGATGAATTTGTTAGAGCAACTCCTAGAACACAGGGAAACAGTTCGCTCAGTGTGCACCCGCCTATGCAGTCTAGAGAACACTACAGAGGACATTCACACACAGCACAGTGGAAAGAAGGATGCATATGGGGCGTTGGGGGAGAGCATCCATGCTGTCTCTGGTTGTGCTACCCTCCAGGTACTCTCACACGGTCAGCAGCTTAGAAACTCCCAATCCTGTTGTGCATTAATGGGGTTTGTGTGCTTGTATGAGAGTCCCACCCCAGCCTCCCAAGTGCTGGGACGGCAGCATGAATGATGAGCACACCAGCTCATGGGATTTTTAGAATGGCTTCATTACAGACCCTCAGTCTCTAGCGCTTTGTTCTTCCTAGATCATGGGGGGTGGGCTGTAGGTTTAACACTTTTAATCACTGCTTTATTCTGCTGATGTCCAGCCCCACCAGGAGCCCATTGAGTCACCTCATGGGGCTGGGTGGATTGCTCAGGAGTTAGGAACACTGGCTGCCTTTCCAGAGGACCCACATTTAATTTTCCAGTACATTCATGGTGGCTCATAACAGTCTATAACTCTAACATATTCTTCTGGCCTCAATGGGCATCAAACATGTAGATGATACACAGACACATAAGAAAGCAAACCACTTGTACACATAAATTAAAAAGAAGAGTAACTTCAACTGGGCGGTCATGGCACACACCTTTAATCCAATCCCAGCACTCCCAACACAGGAAATAACAGTGTTATTTCCAATTATTGCTTCATCATTGTTCTTGTTCTTAAATATTACTGCTTTGCTCACAGCCTCTCTGGATTTATAGTTGGTGTGACTTGCATCAGACCCGTAAATGGTGCTGTCCTGTAGCAGGTACTGCATAGACTGGGTCCTGTTCTCACAGAGCTAGCAGTGCAGTGCCAGGGCAGCATCAACCTCGGGGCAACCCTTCCTTTGGGGAAGTCGGTGATAATATGCTAAGCTAGGTGTTGCCACAGTCTCTGGCATACATTAGCTGATAGGATCAAAAACTGTCATTCTGTATTTGTGTATTTCTGTCTTTTTAGTTTGTTTATATTGATACTAGTGTCTCTGAAGTCATGTCAGAGCAGTGTCTTATTCCTTGATAATTTCATGCAGCACTTTAACAAACACCCAAATCTTAGGCAATTATAATCCATCTTCTCTTGTAACAGTTTTGACTTTAGGTCAAGGATGACAGAAAATAAACTGATGTGGGAAAATATTCCCTGGTTTCTTTTTATAGCTCAGGGGGAAAAAATGCAGTCATTTCTCTTTAACATATGAAGAATTGGAATGTGCTTGCTAGCTGAGACTAGGAAATCGATTTAATGATGTGTACCAGAAAAGCTAAAAGCTAGCGTGACCATGGACATCACAGAGCATTAGATGGCTGGGAACACTGCATTGTGCAAATGGGCTTTTAAGAATGGAGCAAACCGCCAGTTGGTGGTGGCACACGCCTTTAATCCCATCACTCGGGAGGCAGAGCCAGGTAGATCTCTGTGAGTTTGAGGCCAGCCTGGTCTACAGCGTGAGATCCAGGAAAGGCACAAAGCTACACAGAGAAACCCTGTCTCAAAAAAAAAAAAAAAAAAAAAGAATGGAGCAAACCATGGGTATTTGCTATCTCTCACCCAAAATACGGTCATTTTCCCAGCCTCAGCCCTGAATGGGGTCCAGCTACGTGTCTTGCATGCTCTCAGTCTCATCACTACTTGGCCATGACTGTTACGTTACACCTTCACTCGCTGCCTCCTGAGATTTATAGTCAGTTCACCTATTAAGACTCTGAAGTCAAACTAAGAAGTAAACGATTTATCAAAAACATTTCCTGTCTTCATTTAAGTCAGAAACTCTGCTTTTCTCCCAGAGCCTCGTGTGTGACTGATCTGGGGCCTGTGGTCACCGTGGTGTTGTCCGTGTGCCATTGCATTGTTGTAGTAGAAGAGTGGAGAGTTCTGTGGGTCGATGGCACAATTCATGTGTGAAAGACATTTTCTGTTAAGCTCCTAGAAGACAGTGTGATTAAATCTCAGCTCCTTCACCCTTCCTTTCAATTCTAACGTGGGGGCTACTGGATTCATTTCAAAAGGCATTAGCATATAATTACCATGCACACAGAAGGAGACTTACACTAGAGCCCTGGCTTCCCAGAGCAATTAGGCCCAGAACATGTGCGGGCTGGGGCATGGTGTGGCCGTGTGAATATCAGATTTATTTATAACCCTCTGTACAGTGCAAGTGTGGGAAGATGGGGCCAGTGGTGCTGTGCAGGGGGTCGGAGGGATGTGTCAGGTTAAAGCAGAAGCAGGAAGGAACAGACTGGGTGGCACAGTGGGTTAGGCTGCCGTGTGGAGCCTGCAGGATAGCCCAACGTGTACAGTGGAAAAGAAAAGGCGTGGGTGCCTCTCATACCTTCCCGGGATAGAGACATAAAACTAGGGGTAAATTCAGATCTTCTCTTCTGATACTTTTTTCATATGAAAAAAAAAATCACAAAAGTGAAGTGATTCACCCAGGTGTTCTCCACTGCTCCACGTAGTCTTCTCTTGGTGTCAGCGCTGGCCTACAGCCTCTGTTCCTTGCCAGCTAATCATATTTCAAACATTTTGGAAAGCTTAAATATGATTTGGACTGTGATTTGGAAGCTAGTAAGTAAATCACTAGACTCTGTGCATCTGTGGGACAAAATCTCTTAATTTACACCCAGAAGCTCATGTCATCCTCACTACCACACCCTGGTGTATTTATCAAGCATTTTTGTGAACTAACTTTGCCCTAAGGTACTTCATGTAATAAAATCTCCTGGTATAGAATCAGTAGTCTGAGGCACAGAAAGAGCAAAGAATTTCAAAATTGAAATAAAATTGTGTTTCTCCATAATTTTTTGGCAGAAGTGATACTTAATATCTAGCCATGCAGAATTGATTGACCAGGTTTTTGTTTTTGTTTTTGTTTTACTGTGGCAGTGACTTCATTGGCTTTGACACTTTATATATGAATACATTACATATTAAAGCTGTATTTGGCCAGGTGTGGTGGCACCTGCCTTTAATCCCAGCATTCAGGAGCCAGAGGTAGGCAGATCTCTGTGAGTTCAAGGCCAACCTGGTCCACATAGTGAGCTCCAGGTCAGTCAGGACTAGAAACTGACACTCTATCTCAACAAACAAACAGCTGTATTGGAGCTTTAATATCTGAAAGCTATTTAAACATGGATTGGTCAAAGCTGACACAAATGAGTATTGTGAGCAGGTCCCGAATACAACCTTCACACACTCCAAGGTAAAGCCATCCCATTTTGTGATTCTTAAAACAATCCGTTTGCAGCCTGAAAAGCTCACAGCGGAGGTGGTGATGGCTGAGTGAGTAGTCAGCCTCACAGACAGAGTACAGAATCCTGGTCCCCACAGCACTGTGAGCCATCGCTGTCCGAGTTTGCTAACCATTTCCTGACACCATCAAAGGTGGATCCCTGAGGATGAAGGACTTGCCGTTAGAAAGGGGCCGAGAACTGGGCTGTGTGGAGGGCGTTGTGCCAATACTGAGTCTTAATACCGGTCAGAGTTGCTAAGTCTTTCCATGCACCTTGTCTGTCAGCCCACCACAACCTAGAGAGTTATGTGTACCTTCCACCCCCATCCTGTAAGCAGGGAGACTGGGGCATCAACAGGTAGATCAGTACATGTGCTGACTCTAACTGGATTTAGTGCTGGATGAAATTCTGGGCAGTTGTAGTGTGCGTGCCAAGTATCTTCCCAGGTTCTCTTGTTTGACCACTTGGTCCCCAGCTAGTCACACGGTTTGGGAAAGTTGTGGAACCTTTAAGAAGTGGACCCTCAGCTGGACATGGTGGCACACATCTTTAATTTCAGCACTAGGGTGGCAGAGGCAGGTGGATCTCTGAGTTTGAGTTCAACCTGGTTTACATAGAGTGTTCCTAAAAAAAAAAAATTGACCCGCACTGGAAGAAGTGGTCACTGGGATGTCCTACCCCCTCTTCCTGAGTGTGCGTGCTTCCTGCCTCTGCTGCCATGCCTTCCCTGCCTGCTACCACCACCTCAGCCCCCAGTGGACTCTGTCAGCCAGAATAAACTCTTTCTCCTTAAGTTGCTTTTGTCGGGGTAATTTTTCATAACAAGGAGACAAGTGATGTGGCAGATGTGGGTAAATGCGGTTAATTTGGAGGTTTAATGTATCTGGTCGAGTTTTGTCTTGGGTGAGAGACACAGCTGTTGCCTATGGCCACCTGAGGTGATTCTTTAAAGAGTATCACTCAGATGAAGGTGAGATTCTTGACTCCACTGTGCAAAGGCATTTCAGGACAAGTTAGTTTGGAGCACAGCTGTCTGTTTATGGGCCTGGGAGACGGCTCCGTGGGTAAAATACTTGCCGTGCATGTGTGAGGACTGGAGTTCAGGTTCCTAACACCCATGTAACTGTGGCTGGGTTGGGTGACTGTCTTAGTTAGGGTTTCAGTTGCTATGAAGAGACACTATGGCCCTGGCAGGAAAGCATTTAATGGGGTGGCTTACATTTTCATCCTGGTGCAACAGGGTGGTGAGCAGGCAGACACGGTGCTGGAGAAGTGGCTGAGAGTTCTATGTCTGGCAGGCAGTAGGAAGTGGTCTGAGACACTGGACATGGCTTGAGCATATATGAGACCTAAAAGCCTGCCTCCACAGTGACACACTTTCTCCAAGAAGGTCACACCCCCTAATAGTGCCACTCCCTTTGGGGGCCGTCTTCCTTCAAAGATACACAATGACCTTCCTGTAATTCCAGCATTCATTTGGCAGAGACAGAGAATCCCTAGATCAAGCTGTTTAATTGAGAGACCCTGTCCCAATCAATACCATAGTGAGCGATCAAGGAAGACTCCTGGAGTTAACTTCAGTCCTCCATGTACACACATGCAAGCTTGTCTTCATATTCACACACATTACAGAGACACATTTTTAAAATAAAACTTGAATGTACATTTAAACACTGGCAACTAAGGGAGAGGGAATGCCTCTTAGAAAACAACCAGTTCATACCAAGGACGTGGGTGTGAACTCTGCAGAGTCCTGCTTAGTGTTAGCCATATGTATTATTTTAGTGGCTTCTGAAGTTACTTTCTTTGCTTGAAGAGTTTCTGAGAAACAACCCCCCCCCTTTTACTTTTCTTTTGACAAGTCAAAAGAATACTTAACTAGGTCACAATAAAATTAAGACAAGTTTTGACTATAAATAAAGTTTATAATCTTGTTTATAGGATTTTTAGAAATATGTAGGTTTATAGCTGGGGAAAAAATAAGGTTAAACTCAGTGGTCACAAGCACTTAGGCCTTAAGCATGATTAGTTGCTAGTGTAACATTCTTATTTTAAATACTTCTGTAAAATGGGAATATTGTCTCTACATATGTAATCTTTTTCCCCCTTTAGATCAACTCTTACCATATAGCCTTGACTGGCCTAAAGTTCTCTCTGTAGACTAGATTATCATTAAACTCACAGAGCTATAACTGCCTCTGCCTCTTTAATGCTGGGATTAAAGGTGTATGCCATCACACCTGGCCTATATAGACACTCTTTATACAAAATTTGTTAGTTGTGTCAAAATTCTGGACTCTTAGCTCGTAAAAGACTCAACCAGGCTCAAGAGAAAGCCTCCTGCGCCTTCCTATGGTCCCTGAACTTGGTTTTTCTATCCTGCCTCAGTTGTTCACATTGCAATTCCATATAATAGTATCCATCTTAAAATGTAATACCACTCTATGTTATTAAAAGAAGAATGTAACTGATAAACTCATGCTCATCTATTAAGAACCAAGGAAGGAAGGCATTCCTCCTTTGGATTTCTTCATGCACAGCATGTGAGCTTCTGAACTTCATCATTGAAGAACGTGCCCTCATTTCTGCTATAGACTTGGGGTTTATTTTAAGGCATTGAAGCTACTGTGTAAAACCTAGTTCACATCGAGTGTCCTGGTTCTTTCTGTTGGAGCTTCCAGCTGGGAAGTCTTCAGCTCTATTTTTGCTCTATTTCTGTTTCTGACGACAGCTTGTTAGGGGAGGAGCTTTTAATTATTTAGTTGCACCTCATTGTCTTTCTGTCAGTGAAATATTTTGGCTGAAGTCTCTGCTCTTACTGTCCTAGGGGAAGGGTGACAATCACTCACTTCTTAGTGCTGTGGTCCTCCTTATTGCTCTCAGAGAAGCTCTGAGATCTCTGCAGTGAGCAATTGATCTTAAGACCTTAGAGCGAAAACAAAGCAAAAGAGAAGGTGTTGGTCATTTTCTCATTGCTATGACAACGTGCCTAAGAAAAGCAGCTCAAGGGAGGAAAACATCCACAGCAACTGGAGCAAGGAAGGGTTATTTTGGTTTATGGTTCAAACAGACATAGTCCATCCCAGCAGGGGTGTTAGGCAGGAACGGGAGGTGGCTGGTCACATGGTTCCACGGTCAGGAAGCAGAGAGATGACTGTTAGTGCTCAGATTACCTTTTCATCTTTTCCCTTTTTGTTTTCCAGACCAGGACCCTAGCTATGGGATGGTGCCACACACATAGAGAGTATATCTCCCCTCCTTAGCTACAGCTATCTGGAAACACCCTCTCAGATGTGTCTCCTAGGTGATTCCAAGTCCAGCCACATTAGCAGTGAAAATGAGATATCAAGAGTGGAAGAAGCAGATCATTAAGGAAAATTGAAGCAGGGATCAGGTGTAGGGAAGGAGCACACCGTTGGCCAGCGATGACTCCCTTGCCTCCGGTTTCTGTGTTCTTGGTGTGTTGCAGGACTGGTGATGATGGCGCTGTGCTCTTCCAGCCCTCCTTTATTCAGCATGTTCCTCCTTTCCTGTCTTGTGACTATACTCAGGTCCCACCTGGGAAAATCTACACTGAGGTTATTCTGAGCAGTGTTGGCCACACACACAAAAAAAAACTCTTTGCATTTGCATAATAGCAATTTTTACTTTGCTAAATTGTACAGTACAACAACCCCTCCTCCAAGGTGATACATTGCAAGACCCCTTATAGATGCCTAAAACCATGGGTAGTCCTGGCCTTTCATCATAAAGGTCAGTACCATCATTGTTATTGTTTTTATTTCGTTTTTTAGATAAGTTCTAACTCTGTAGTCCAGGCTTACCTAGAACTCACTAAGTAGCTAAGGGTGGCTCCAAACTCAGGTCAGTTCTTCTGCATTATTAGCCTCTTGACCTGGGATTGCAGATGAAACCCCAATACCCAGATTATACTACATTCTCCCATACATGCATACTAATGACAGGCCTGGCTTTATAAATTAGGCATAGTGCAATATTAACAGTAACTCACAAAGTATAACCATGAGACAAAGGTACTGTAATAAAAGTTTCACAAATGAGTTTTCTGTTCGAGTGTATTACTGTATTTTTCTCTAAAGGGAACATGTTATGACTCTCTTTTGGATATCTGAGTCACCAGAATAATGTTTTATGGTTGCGGCAGTTATTAAGTAAAGTGTATGGGCCTGAGCATATGTGATCTGATAGCTGAGCAGTCAGCAGCAGGCTGTGCAGTGTAGACCCCTGGACAAAAGCTGGTTCCGTTCACAGTGCAGAACCCAAGTTGTGAAGTGTGAGACATGAGAGCGGAAAGGGGACTCTGGGAGGATAATGCCAGCTTGGGGGGGGGGGGGTCAACAAAGACATGGTCTGTGTGGAGATGACAGATCAACTCTTGTTTGTATTCACATTTCAAAGGTTTTGTTTTTGTTTTTCAAGACATGTTTCTCTGTGTAGCCCTAGCTGATTTGCTAGGAACTTGCTCTGTAGCCCAGGCTGGCCTGGAACTCAGAGATCCACCTGCTTCTGCCTCCTGAGTGCTGAGATTAAAGCCATGTGCCACTACTCCCAATTCCAAAGACAATTTTTTTAAAGTATGGACTATTTCTAGAGTTTTTCATCGAATACCTTCAGACCACATTTGATCTGAAATCTTAGAAAGCAAAACTGCATATGGGGACATGGGAGTCCACTGTATGTAATGGAGTGTGTTCTCACCTCTCAAGCTAGGAAACATGGATGTTACCAGACTTCAGCTAACCTAATAGATTCTGGGTATGTATATTGTGCACATTAACGTAAGGAAGTATGAAAACAGTCCTATTCTCTGATGAGGAGAGGGTTTGTTAAAGATTTATTAGCACATCTTAAGTGATATAGTAATGGGCTTGCTTCATTATGACATTTTCATGCACATATGTAACATATTTTGATCATATTCACCCCATTACTCTCTCTTGTCCTCTCCGCCTGATCCCCATTCTCTTCCCCACCAGTCCCCCTCTTACTTTCTTGTACTTTGTTTTATTTTTGATGACTAGAGTTGTTTACAGGAGTGTGAGTGAGGCTGGGTGAGTGGTTAGTGCTGGAAATTTCTTCTACCTTTACCATGCTGAGACTTGGGAGGTAGGGACTTTTTTTTTTTTTTTTGGCCAGGTTGTGAGTTGGTCAGAATAGGACATGGGAGATTGGTTACATTAAGGATTAAGGGAACCTAGGGAGTTCTCTGACACCTGCTGAGTATTCTCTTTACGAGTTCCAGTGGCCCCGACTTACTGGAGGCTTTGGGATCTGGGGACGTGGGCCTGCTCTGGCAGCATCACTTCATACCTTAAACTCTTCTATAAGGCATTGCACTTGTGAGTCTCTGTGTCCTCATTTCACCAACGCAGGCCCCCCTGTCTCATGGCTGTGCTGAAGGGCAGTGCTAGACTACATGAGGTATGTGCTAAATGTTCCTAGGTGCAGGGGGTGGCAGCGAGCCTCTTCAGGACGGTTCTTAATAAGGTAACTGTTAACATGGGACCCTGGGGCTGTGAGGTGGCTCAGGGGGTAGAAGGACTTGCCATGCATGCCTGTGACCTTAGTTTAATCTCCAGAGTCCGCGGTGGAAGGAGGGGATCTGCTCCTGCAAGTGGCCCTCCACATGTGGTCCACATGTGGTTCACGTGTGGTTCATATGTGCACCTGTGAGGGTGCTCATGCACACAGACACACACCATAAACACAATGCTAATAAAAGTTGAATACATTTAAAAGGAGAGAGAAACTGGAACTCTGAGGATGTGAGTCAGGAGAGTCTTGGTGATTGAGTTTTTGAGTATGTCTGTAAAGGGACTTATAAAGCATTTTGAATATGAGGAAATACAGTAACTAAGAATTGGGGTAGATTTCTAATCAGATCCACTTTTTATGAGAAAGAAGGAAACCTTGGGCTAAGCATTACTACTAGAGGGCATCTTACCTTGATATTCTCTTTGTTCGGCTGATGGGTTTTTGTTTGTTTTGAGATAGGGTGTCACCATGTAGCTCTGGCAGCTGTGTAGCTTACTGTGTAGAGCAGGCTGGCCTTCAACTCTCAGAGATCCACCTGGCTGTGCCACCACACCAACTTGATATTCTTGGTAAAGGAATTCCAGGTCACTAGTAACCTGAGTCCTATTTGCTTATCTGGCTAAGAACACCATGAAGAGTTATGCCTGGGCTGGAGAGACAATCAGTTGGTACAGTGCTTACCACACAAGTGTGAGGACCTGAGTTTGGTCCGCAACACCGTGTAAAAAGTCAGTTGAGGTGGCAAGGCCTTCTAGCACCAGTGCTGAGAAGGTGAAGACAGAGGACAGATCCCTGGGCTCACTGGCCAGGCAGCTTTGCCTACTGAGAGAGCCCAGGTCCCAGTGAGAAACCTGTCTCTAAAACCAATGTATGGAGCTGGAGAGATGGGTCAAGAGTGAAGGCTTGCTCTTATGGGGGACAAGAGTTTTGTTCCCAGCAACCACATCGTGTAGCTCACAACTGCCTGTAACTCCAGTTCCAAGAGATCTAATGTTTCTGGCCCCTGTGGCACACACACACACACACACACACACACACACACACACACACACACACACAGCCCAGGTTGGCCTCTGGCCTCCACATATACCTACCTGCACAGGTGCACATGAACATGTACACACACACACAAAAGACACATACCCTCAAAGGTTATGTTGAAGTATCTTAAATTCCTGGGAAACCACCATTTTTTTCTGCAGAATTAATAGCAATTCTAAAGAGGTAGATTTACTATTTATTTATCCCCTCCTATTGTCTGAAGGGAATAGAACACCTTCCACCTTCTCCCCCTTTCTTCTTTTTATTTCTTTATTTTTTTAGGGAAAGAAATAAATGTGATTATTTTTTCCTAAAGTTTTTGTTGATTATCGCAAAGCAGTGTTTCACAGACAGGTGTCACAATGTTGCCCAGGCTAATTTCCAGCCCACAAACCTGCATCAGCCTCCCTGTGCTGTGACCACAAGCAGGCACCATCCTGCAGATAATCATTGGGAAAAGCACCTGCCACACAAACTTGATGAACTGAACTGGATCCCCAGAGCCGATGGTGGAGGGAGAGGACTCCATTAATGCCTCCGTGCTCATGTCATGACAGATGTGCATATATGTGTGTATGTACACACAAAAGAAATAAAATGTGACAAAAATGTTAAAGTACTGACTCCAAAAGCTGTCACCACAGAGCCGCACAAGAGCCTTCATTTTAAAAGTGCTTGTCTGCTCCATTTTCCACTCAGTACTGCTATCTTTTTATGGCCGTACATCTAGACAGACGTCACCTTCACCAGTTCTTTTTAGGGAGATTGTTTTCTATTGTTGCCATGATGACGGGGGTAAACCTACAGTTTTCCTGCTTTTTCTTAATTCGGAGTATAGCTAGGGTGACATCTTATTGCCTGTGCTTCCGCCTTTTTAGGATAGATCCGTAGAAATGGAATCATTTGATCAAGAGTTAACTGGCAGCTGGGTATGCTGTTATGTGCCTGTAATCTAAGGCAATTTGTTAATAAAGTTTAAAAGTTTATTAAGACCTTATTTCAAAATAAGGTCTAAAAGTTTAAAATGTACTTCAGTGGTTGGACACTTGCCTGGCATAGTCCAGGTACTGGGTTTGATATTCAGTACCAAAACTTTTAATAGGCATGATGGATATAAATATAATATGTTGATTTTTTTTCCCACATGATTTATATACAGTAAAGGTTGCTTGAAAAGTTAAAGTATAGGTTCTAAAGAATTAAAATATGATGTTTAGAAGGTGCTTCAAAGTAAAGATGAGGAAGGACTCCAATTTCATTATTAGCCTCTCACATAATGAGTTTCAGTTTAGCTCCCTAATAATTTGTCATTTTGCTTTAAAAAGAAGAAGAAAGCATGGGTGAGAGATGGTTGAGTGTAATAAATTATGGCATGATGTTCAAACCTTGGGCAAATCTGTTACTTGAACTAAATTTTAATTTTGTATAATTAATATTTTCAACCCTAGTTTAAGTTAATTAACTTTTCCTTCCAATTTGATATGTTGTTTGAGTAGATTTAGTTGAGCTGCTTTTCAGCATAAATTTATATTCCTGTTCAGACAAACTATGGAAAATTAGGAGTAGTTGTAACCTTTTCTCTTTAATATTTTTGCATAATTAATTTGATTAAAACAAATCTCATTAAAGACCTCTAAGTGAACGTTTATGCAGTGTTAGAGAAGGATTTACATCCATTGACATTGGCTGAATCTGTACTAGATTAACCCTGATTCTGCTTCTGCTGCAAGCTACAAAGACTGGAACTAATGATTCCACCCCAGCCAGGATTGCCCTCATATTACAGTTTTGTTCTTTCTCACTACAGAGGCAAAGGCAACCCCTGAGAGGGAAATCATGTGCATGGAAACCTGCAGTATGACTCACCAGCTTTGGAAATGCAGGCCTGGCTGCTGTCTGGGCCCTTGGAATCCAGAGCTGCTATAATTGTTCATGAATGGGATTTTAATTTCAGAGCCTGGGAGAAAATTAACTTGCCCAAATATAACTATTATGGCTTTTCTAGGACCAGGGCTCAAGAGCTGAGACAGAAGTTAATATCTCGAGAGTCACAGAAGTCCCCCATTGTCAGCAATAAGACGAGGAACCCAAAAGCAACTCAGAAAACCAGAATGGCTTGTCAGGCACATAGAAAGCACTTGGGGTGGTAATGAACAACTTTAATCACTGTGCTCAGGAGGCTGAGGCAGGAGCATCACATTGTCAAAGCCAGCCTGTACCACATGACAAGTTCAAAGTCAGCCATGGCTACCTAGTGTGACCTTGTCTCTAAATAAATGATTAGATGGTGATGATGAAGATAGATAGATAGATAGATAGATAGATAGATAGATAGATAGATAGATAGATAGATAGATAGGGGTAGGCAGGCAAGGAGATATGTAGTTGAAGTTTTTCTGTGTCCCACCTGGCCTGTGGTCAGGACAAATCTCTCTCACCCTCTAGTCCCACAGCCACTTGGACCCAAGTAAACACACAGAGGCTTATATTAATTAAACTGTATGGCCTAATGGCTCAGACTTCTTGCTAGCTAGATCTTACATCTTAAATTAACCCATTTCTATTAATCTATAAGTTGCCACATGGCTTGTGCCTTAACAGTACTTTTACATCTTGCTTCTTTTGTGTCTGGCTGGCGACTCCTGACTTAGCTTTCCTCTTCCAGAATTCTCTTCTCTGCTTATCCTGCCTGTCCTATACTTCCTGCCTGACTACTGGCCAATCAGTGTTTTATTTATCAACCAAATCAGAGCAACACATTCATAGCATATAGAGCAATATCCACAGCAGAGAGAATCATATAAAAAGATTGGGCTGGGGATATGACTGAATAGAGCACCTATTCCGCATGTGTGAGGTCCTGTTTAATCCCCAGTACCAAAGTAATAGTAATAATAAAATAACAATAATAATAATAAATATTTCATAAATTTCCTGTGGACAGAAAGTCTTATTTCCTTTTTTTTCTTTGTGTGTGCCAAGGTAAAGAGCTGGGTATCTGAGAGCATCAGACTCTGAGACTGCAAAGAGGGTTAGGGTTAAAGTAGATATTTAAAATGACAAGAAACTGCATCAGTGGAGTTACTCCATTTCAAGAGCAAAATTAGTTCAAGCAATTGCCACTGTCACTTTGGGTGGCTATAATAAATGCCAAAGTGGCTGAGGTCTCACACACACACACACACACACACACACACACACACACACACACACACACTCACTTACTCACTCACTCACTCACTCACTCACTCACTCACTCACTCACTCACAGTTCTGGAGGCTGGGAAGCCTGAAATCATGGCACCAGACTCTGGCCTCTGGTGAAGACTCCTTCCTGGTTGGCAGACCGGGAGACTGCTGCTGTGTCCTCCCTTAGCAGAGAGATTCTCTCTCTTCCTGTCTCCCTTCTTCTTCCCATCTCTTCTGTTCCTCCCACTCCTTCCTTCCCACTCCCTCTGTTGAGCAGAGCCTCCTGGTGTAGCCCAGGCTGACTTCAAACTCACAGTCCTCCTGCCTCAGTCTTGCCAGTCCCGGGATTACAGGAATGAACTACGATACCAAATCATGTCTTCTTATAATGATACCAATCCAACTGATGAGTGCTCTCATTTCCACACAAGCTGTGTGTGTGTGTGTGTGTGTGTGTGTGTGTGTGTGTGTGTGTGTGTGTGTGTGTGTGTGTGTTAGAAAACAGCTTGTGGGAGTCTGTCTCACTTTCCACAACGTTGGTCCCAGAAAACAAACTTGGATCTTCAGACATGGCTGCAAGTGCCTTTACTCAGTAAGGTAACTGGTCCCTGGTTACCTCATTTTTAAAGCGAGAAAGAAGGCTTTGTCATAGCCTTTTGGTTGTTTTTGTTTTTGTCTGGAGATCTTAGTTTTCCTTCTAGATTTACAGTAGTAAAGTCGGGTCTGCTATTCTTTAGTTGCTTGCTCTCTTCCCAGTTTCTACTGTGTAGCATTTCTGAAGCATCCAGGGAGCAGCTGCCCCCACACTCGAGGCCACAGTTGCTGGCACTGCAGAAAACAGCAGCAGCAGCAGCAGGCACTGTTCTGTCAGAGCCTTTCTCATTACTGTTAGAACCTTTGCCTGGTGACTGAGGTGGAGAAGATGCTATTTAGGTTGGGTGTCCAGCTGTGTGCCGAGCAGTCCATATTTAGTGTGTGAAAGGGCCTGAGTTTAGTCTCCAGTACCAAGAAGGAAAAACAGGAAAGCAGGAGAAAGGAAGGAAACAGTATGTCTTTTGTCCGTGCCTGTGCGTGTGCGTGTGCGTGTGCGTGTGTGTCTGTGTGTCTGTGTCTGTGTCTGTGTGTCTGTGTCTGTGGGTCTGTGTCTGTGTGTCTGTCTGTCTGAAAAATAAAACCATGAAAGTATTAGTACATTTGTATTAGTATTGGAAATCTGGGGTGCAATCACATTATTAAATGTATGAATATTAAAGTTTAACAGCAGAAAAGATGAGTGTCGAGTATATGAAGGGAGAATTCCTTCAGGTATCAAGAGCATATCCATGAACTGTGACAGCTTTTCTTCTTACAGTTCTCAGAACCACTTTGGAGCAGCTGCTTGAACTCCTTCAGAGCATAGGAAAGCGAGTCACAGACACCTGGGAGTGTGGGAGTCAGTGCGTTTCTCTGAGACTAATGAGCTCAGCCAAGAGTAAAACCCGACAGAGTAAGAGGCAGAGTGAAAAAGTAGCCTGATAGCTGTGGCTGTACCTCCCTAGGCAGGGGATGGACTGGCTTCCTTAAGACGGTTAAAGTATTCTGCTTTCATCCCATCCTTTGAAGTGTTTATTTCCCTTTGCTTTCTCGTTGTAACCACCGTGATGAAACAGTCTTTTCAAAGATATGTCAGCTGTGTCTTCAGATTCAACATTACAGAGACATCAAGGGCCAATGGCTTAAGCACTGATTTCAAAAGACTCTAGTCCCCCTGAGTATAATGGAGTGTACTGTAGCGTTCCTAATGTTACAGAAGTTATCAAGGCCATAGCTACATGGGGATAACCTAACAGTACAGGACCCTAGTTCCTTATCAAACAGATGGGGAGAGCAGAACTGGATGGATGGTATGAGAGGTTAACTGTAGTCATTATATAATATATCAGTGGGAAGATCTGAAATGAAAACATTTTAGATCTACTGATCTATCATATTTGGGTGACTCCAGTCAAATTAGAATTCCAGTACACCTTGGACATGAGCAGATAACTCATGGGTTGTCTACAGTTAGATGTCCTATGTAATTAGTTGACCTAAAATTCAACTTAAAACAGGTATATAATATTTATCTCCTGTGGTAACAAAATTTATTCTATGTAATAACCATGACACACTTGTAGCACTATGTTAAATGGGCCCTCCAGAGCTCTGTATACACTATAGTTTGATCTGTTTTCCCTACATTCTTTAGGAATTGGAAAAACCATAGAAAATGAAATATCTATCATAAAACTTTCCATTGAGCTCAACTACCATTCTCATAAAGTTTAGCAACAGGGTCAAGGAGTTTAGTTCTTTATTCACTGAAGCCATAGCTGAGTTTAGGAGACTTTTCAGAGTTGCTTAGAATTACCTTGTGAATCTGTAGTACTAAGAATATTGAGATTCTTGCCATTAATAAATTCTATACATGCACTTAAAAGTAAAGACTATATTATTTAATTCCAAGATATGTCAGTACATATAACTGTGTGTGTGTGTGTGTGTGTGTGTTTATTCATTGTGAAAATACGCAAGTTATATTTTTACAAGTATATTTTATTTTTTCCCAAACAGATAAACAATCAGGTCCTTTACGGGAGAAGTCATCAAAATGCATCTGCCATTATTAAGACTGCCCCCACCAGGGTCAAACTGGTTTTCATTAGGTAAGATAAATGGGTTCTCTAAATATACACTCTCCTCTGCAGAGACCATTATTGGCATAAGACTACTTTATTTTGTTTTGTCTAACAAAGTCACTGTATTCTACGCTTTTCTTTTCTGTCACTTTAAGAAAACCGTGGACTGTTTGAACGCTAAGATTTTTCTTGTTTTTTCATGTTTCACAAGATGGAATTGGTAGTTGAGTTTACTGTTGTTTATATTTCAACAAGTATCTGTATACTGAATCTTACTTTTCTGCAGAGATGTAATGGTGCCCTTTCACTGTTTTCACCATGGTTTTGTATGTGCTGGTTCACTATTGTCTTTATGAAAGAACCAACTGTTGGAGAACATAGAAAAGTATAGGAGCTTCTTACAGGAGTGCTGGTGAGGGCTGTGGGTATAGTGAGGTGCTGGAACACTTGCTAGTGTTTGCTAGATCTTGACTTCATCCCTAACACCAGATATAGTAGTGTGTGCCTATAATCCCAGCAATTGGCAGAGATTGGGGGGAGTCAGAAGTCCAAGGTCGTACTTGTGTACATAGAGAGTTGGAGGCCATCTTGCTTCATAAGACATTCTCATTAAGAAAAAAAAAGTGCTGGTCCGAGATGTAGCCTAGGAAAGTCAGCTCTGTGGAGTTTGGGATTCCACATTCAGCCCACCTCACCAACTGGCTCCTACAATGCTTGCCAGTAAGAGTTGGGAGTCTACATCTTGCAGCCAGTTTTCTATATCAGTAAGAGATGAGGTTGTTTAACTCTCTGCTATTTAACTAAAATGAAGTTAAGTTTAAATAGTTTGTAGGTGGTGTAAGTAATCATGTTTGATAAGTATTTCCGGGTGTCTTTTTCCTCTGCTTCCATTACCATTTTTAAAGTGGACACCATAAAGCATCTACCTCCTTCATTGTTTTGTTTCAAAACAATGACAGGCTCGAGAGATGTCTCAACGGTTAAGAGCACTGGCTGCTCTTGCAAGGACTCAGATTCAATACCCACCATCCATATGGTGATTTACAACCACCTGTAGTTCCAGTTCCAGGAGCTCCACTTCCCTCTTCCTGACTTCCTTGGGCATCAGGTGTGAACATGCTGCATATAACAGGCAGACAGAACACTTGTGCACATAAAATAAAATAAATAAGCCAAAAAATTTGAAAATAATTAATACGGGCTGGGGTATGCTCAGTGGTAGAGCACTTGCCTAGAATACTCAAGGCCCAGGGTTTCATCCTCAGCACTGCAAAACAAACAAATAAAATGGTCAACACAATGAGAAGCATAGGATAAGGGCTGAAAGAATGTTCACTACCTTTTAAAGATGAAAATGGTTGTTATTTTTCCCTTTGTCACTAATTACAGTCGGTAATGAGACCTCTCCATTGCTGGGAACACTGGCTTTCGAGGGTAGTGTTGTTCCCAGGTCGGGCAGTGGTGCAGTTGGGTGCCCTTCCCCCACCTTCAGCCCTATTCTACCTTGTGCTTTTTCCTGATACAACCCTGCAGCTGCATCCTTTTTTCCTCCCTAATAGCTCTTTCTTCCTGTCCAGTTTTTTTGTTCTGGCTTCCAAAGGGGGAGATCTTCTTGTGTGTCTCTGTGTATTAAGCCAACTGCTGGGGCTTCCTCAGCTGCATCCTCTTTAGGGTTTCCTTGTTCTTCTGGTTGTCAGGAGCGTCAGATGAATTTGCTTATGGTAACTTGAGCAGATTTGAAGCAAGCTCAGTCACTGAAAAGGCTAAGGTGTTCATTGAGAGAAATCCACACAAGTCACAGGTTCAGACTTGAAGACTGCATGCAAAGCTGTGTAAGAATTAAACAGATGTGTATCTGCTGTGGTTTTGGTGTCATTGTATGTCCCACAGGGTTCATGTGTTGTAAGGTTTGATTTTCCATGTTGTCATGTAAAAAGTGGGTCCTTTGAGAGAGGGGTTTAAAGGTTGGTCAATCACTGGGTCCTGCCCTTAGAAGATTAAGGCACTTCTCACGGATTTGGAGTTAGTTTTCTTGAAACTGAGTTCTAGCTTTGGGGCTAGAGAGATAGTTCAGGGGGTATTTCCCTTCCAGGGAACCTGAATTTGGTTTGCAATACCCATATCTGGTCATTCACAACCAGCTGTGATTTCAGCACCAGGGAGATCGGATGCCTCTGTTCACTTTGGGTGTCTGCATTCACGTGTACACATGCACAGTTAAAATATAATTTAAAAATTAAAAAAAAAAAAGATGTACTTGGGATGGAGTTGTAGCTGAGTAGAGGGCTTGCCTACCATGCATGAGGCTCTCAGTTCCATCCTCAGCACTACAAAGAGATTGGAACAGACAGAGAGAACAAATGAGCCTGATCCCGGAATCACTCTCTGCCTTCCTGGCTTCTCATGATGACTCTCCCTCTCTTACAAACTGCTCCAGTGATGTCACCATTTATATAGGCACTCGCCACAGCTTACACAATGCTGTTTGGATGCTCAGCCTTTGAAAGCATGAGCTAGCCCTCATCAGAGAAGCTGCTTCTTATAGTAGATGGGAACTAACCTAACGATCCACAAACTGGGCAGGAACTAACCTAACGATCCACAAACTGGGCAGGAACTAACATAACGATCCACAAACTGGACAATGTGCAGAGAGAGCACTCTGTTGTAAATGGGATGTGTTCATCAAAGTCCTCCCCTCAAGACTCAGGGATCCATGCAGAAGAAGAGTTGGAAAGATTGTAAGAGCCAGGTGATGGATGACTCCAAGCAAGCAGTGTCTTCTAGACACAACAGGGCCGATACACACATGAACTCGTAGTGACTGGCAGCATGCACAGCATCTGCACAGGTTCAAGCCAGATGGGGTCCCAGCACTGAGAAAAGGAAGTGGACATGTGCTCCCACCCCTAACCAAGAAGCTATCTGCAATTGACACCCACTGGCAGAGGAAAAATCAGTTTTCTCTATTAGAATATCATTGGGTATTTTAACCACACTTCAGAGAAGACCCTATACCCAGGAGTAGTTAGACCAACACAAAATGATCTCAATGGTATTTTTTTTTTTTTACTTGTCTGATTTTGCTTTCTTTGAGCATTTTTTTTTTGTCTTATTGGTCTTTTACTTATTTTTTTATTTCCATTTAGAGCATGATGTTTCTCATTTTTTTGCTTATGTTTGTTTGTTTGTTTTTAAAGAGAAAGAGGAAAAGAACATTAATTTGTATGGGTAGGGAGGATCTGGTAGTAATTGAGGAAAGAGAAAGCATAATCAAAATATAGTACATGAAAAAAAATATTTTTCAATTAAAAAAAAAGCCATGAGCTAAACAAGTGTCTTTTTATATAAGCTACCCAGCCTTAGGGACTCTATTTCTATTAGATATATGTTTGAATTTGCATTTTATCATAGCAGTAGATACTTGGCTTTCTTTGTTCAGTGTATGGCATTGGCTACAGGTACAAGTGCTGTTATTAACAATGCCGTTACTGCTTCAGCATGGATGGGGCCTTGATTGCTAACTCTTGGTCTCCTGTTTTAACTAAGCAGAAAGGAAACAGAGTAGGGTCCAAAGGAAATCATTTCATGTAGTAAAGGATTTGGGAGCCAGAACCCTCCCCCTATAAAGAAAGACAAGCAATGTGAAATTGACCACAGGAGACAGAGCTACCTAGAATCTCAGGAGCAATGAGGACCTGTCAGATCATTTTTAGATCATTTCAAGTTTTTGTTCATTTGTCTGGTTGCTGTGTTTAGAACAGGGTGAATCAAATAAGAATTTGCTTGCTAAGTTAATGGTGTACAAGATTGAGGAGACTACTGTTTATTTGCTAAGGTGATACTAAGCAATTTAGAAGTTATCAATGTACACTGAAAAGGTTTAATCTGATGAGGAATTGTTGTGTTCCTTTGAGGCTGCTAGTAAAATAAATACTGTAAACTGGGTGGCTTATAAACTACAGAGATTTAGTTCTTCAAGTCCTGATAGCTGAGGTCAAGGTGCTGGCAGCTTTGGTGTCTGGTAAGGGCCTGCTTCCTGTCTCTTCCTAGTTCTTTACATGTCAAAGCAGCTTCCTTATGCCTACTTTATAACAACAAGAATCCCAAGAGAGCTCTGCCTCCAGAGCAGATCTCCCCAGAAAGCCCACCAATGAACAGCATCACCTTAGTAATTAAGTTTCAGCATACAGGCTTGGGGACACAAACATTCAGACCACAGCATGTATGCTCTTGCAAGGTCCTTAAATTATATAGTGCCCAGCATCTGATGGACATTCAGAAAATATTATTGAATGACTCTCTTTGAAACTACCACAGAGCAGTTCTAGATTCTTCTATAAAGTAAAAATGATAGTGATTTACTATTGTGTGGATTTAAATATATATATATTGTATATGTGTAATTCAAAATTCTTTCTATATTTTTACAATTTTCCCAAATTAGTAAGTTTGAAAGATTTTTCTATATTTTTATAGAAAAATAAAAAAGGATTAGCAGGGTAGCTGAGTAGTTGAGAGCTGCCCAGCATGTATTTTCAAGTCCCTGGTTTCAATATAAACAGTGCCAAAAGTCAAAACAATAAAACAATAGAATAGGTCCATAGGAGGAACAAAGTTGTAGAAGTGATTCTGTTCAGTTTCTGTATCCACATTGAAAGTTACAGGAAAATGAACTTCAACTGAATGAGGAGAGATGTGCATTGTGCTGACAGCCAGGCTTTATTGGACTGAGTTGAGACATGTCTGGTATTTTATGTGCAGACCATGAATTAAGCCCCACTTGCCCAAATGGAAAGAACTATTGCCCTGGGAATGCTTATTTAGAAAGAGGAATCCTCCTCCCTCCCCCAGTTCCTGGATGAAAATTTGAAGAAGAAAGCTTGGGTCCAGCATCCCAGGACTTGGAATCCAGCTGTTTATGCCTCAGCTGTGTGGGCTTAGTCAGTTTCCTGGTGTAATGGGGGAGATGAGTGCCTGGCCATATGGACCCCGCAGTGTCTGCTGCTGGGGGACAGCTGTGAATATGGCAGGAAAAGCTAAGAAAGAAGGGAGAAGGTAGGTTAAAAAAAAAAAAAAGTAAGAAAGGAAACGCCACAAAAAAAAAATGCAGAAAATGCACTCTCTCCTCTGTATTCTAATTTCAAGATGCCGGGTGGGCGTGTGTGTGTGTGTGTGTGTGTGTGTGTGTGTGTGTGTTTGCATGCGAGTGCACAGGCATGCATGAATAAATGTTCATGTGTGTATTTGGGGGGTTTATAGGTAGTTCATCTTCTGCAGCATGAGTGTGGAGGTCAGAAATCAATTTGTGAGGTCGGTTCTCTGCTCCCACCCTGTGGGTCTCATCATGGAATGGGGGTTGTCAGGTTTGCTGACAAGTACTTCTTGTGCTGCCCCAGGTCTGATACTGTCACACAAAGCAAATCTGTGCTGTAAGACTCTTTCATTACATCATAATGAATAAGCACTAGCAAATGGAAATGTACCGTGCTTTTTTTTTTAACCAACCAGTTCCCAAATCACGACACAGAGTCTTATTAGTTATGAATGCTTGGCTTAGCTTAGGCTTATTTCTAGCTAGCTCTTTTTTTCTTTTTTCTTTTTCTTTTTTTGATTTTTTAAGACAGGGTTTCTCTATGTTTCCCTTTGGCGCCTTTCCTGGAACTCACTCTGTAGCCCAGGCTGGCCTCGAACTCACAGAGATTCATTCACCTGCCTTGCCTCCCGAGTGCTGGGATTAAAGGCGTGTGACACTACCGCTGGGCCTAGCTAGCTCTTTTAACTTAACCTGTTTCTCTTTGCCTTTGTTTTGCCTTGGGGCTTTTACCTTTTGTTTCTGTATGTCTTCCTTTCCTGTTGTCTCTATGTCTGGCTGCCTGGTGGCTGCCTGGCTTCTGGCCCCAGGAGTCTCCCTCAGTCTCTCCTTTCTTCTTCCTCTCATTTTCTCAAGCCTAGATTTCTCCTCCTATTTATTCTCTGTGCCTGGTAGCTCCACCTATCCCTATTCTGCCTAGTTATTGGCCATTGAGCTTTTTTATTAGACCAATCAGATGCCTTAGGCAGGCAAGGTGAACAGCAACACATCTTTTCATAATTAAACAAATGTAGCACATCTATACATCATTAAACACATGCAGCAGAAACAAGTATAATACACCTTTACACAGTTAAAGTAATATTCTACCGCATAGACAAATATAACACGTTTTCACATAGTTAAATATTCCAAAACAAGGAACAGTATGTAAAACCAATTCCTGGAAATGTTATTAAAGGGATCAAATCCCCATCATTAGCTTATTTTTTAAGTGAAGTTCACACATTATTAATAACAAGGAGTAGAATAACTTTGGTAAGGGAATTGCAGAGAAACTCCTAACACAGTGAATCCCCACGTCAGTGAAATATATCAGTTTTCCTTGGGTAAGTAACATCAAATCATGTCACCGTTTGAAGCACATGTTTTGTTTCTCATCAGATCTGTATAGGACAAGTGGAGATCACTGATAGATTTGCAGTGGTTGTCACTGGAGCTCTGGGTAGAGGGCTGTCATGTTCGTGTACTCTGTCTATCACTGTTCTGGCCTCTGGAACACAAGTGGTGGAGTTGTTTCAAGTTTGTACCTACGTGTGCTCATTGTGGCTAATGCAGGAGCTTAGTGTCCATCTATCCACAGTGGCTGAACATCATAGGTGCTGGCCAGCATCTCATGCTCATGCATTGCCACTTTCAGACTATAAGAACCCTGATTGTGCCCATTTGGGAAGCAGATTCTGAATGAACTAAAAGTTGATTTGTTATGAAATTTCAGCAAGTTAACTCTTGAATCATCTCAGCACCAGTGATGTGATTAAACTCCATATCACTTTGTACTGGGTTATGTTATTTTAAAAATGAATTTATATATACTATATTTTCTATAGTTGATACTTCTATTTAGAAACAATTACTCCCTTAGTTAAAATTACTAATTTTCTAAGCCTTTCCATTATATAGAAATTATTGGCTTTTATACTTTGGTGACTCTTTTTCAAATTTATTGACCATTGAAATAAAACGAGAACTGGCCATAAGTTGTGGGATATAATTAGCACTCAGAAAAAAAAATACTGTTAAAAATGTGCTACAAGTAATGTTTTAGTTAACTAACAAAGACTATTGGGGTCTGGCCGTGTGACTGCTTTTAGCACAGTTGGGAGATGTATATCCAAATGCTTTAATTGTATAGGGGAAATTGTGACCAATGAATGACCAAACACTGTTCTAGGAATGGAAAAGCTACAGTAGCACAGGAGAAATTCATAGCAGGAAACGGCTAATATTCAAAAGCCAATATCACCAAGACTCTTTAAGCCATGGCTTTATCCTCTGGAAAGGCCCTTGGCTTCTTCCAGGTATAGCTTTGTTATAGTCAGCTGAATTCCTACTTCATATTTCTGCGGCCTGCCAGCAGTTAACTGGGTCCCTTAGTCTGTAATAATGTGTGTGCATATGGTCACATCCATGTCCTGTTCTCTTAATACTTGTATTCATTCATGTTAGTTGACCTGTTATTTGGTAAGGTCTTTAGTGTACATTAGTTTCTGTAAGTATCCAGAGTGTACATAATTACTTACCCCCTTTCTTTATATAGGATTATGTTAGACAGTTCCATAAACTGAATCTGAAACACACAGCTTTCATATGCTAAGTTATTCACCTCTGCACCATCTGGATGCATATCACAATCTAGGCTCTTGGTCTGTGCCACATACTTTACTTTGTGTGCTTCCCCTCTATGAACCAAGCCAGTTTACACAGAGGAGGCTGTATTTATACCAGGGATGAGTGGCTGTATGTGGCGTGCAAGGAGCCAAGGAGATTAATGATCTTGCCTGTGGCTCCTGTCATGCCTTCCCCCACTATGGAAAATTAAATGTCATGTATAACAACTCACTCTCCATTATGTAATTACATGTGGAAAATGTGTATTGTGTAAAAACTCCTGGGGCTAAAGGAGGCAAATGAAACTGAAACCCTTGGAAAGATTTAGTGCTAGCTGCCAGACCCTACAGAGTAAAAGTGAACTCACCACGGGAGCCACCCTGTTGTATCAGTTAAACATATGTCTTGTTTTGGCAATTAAAAATAGTGTGGCCTGCACATACTCCTGAAAGATGATATTGACTTGAAATTAATGTGAATGTCAGACATCTCTAGGCAGCGCCCATCCAAATAATCAGCTTGGATCCCTGCTTTAAAAAAAACTCTCGCCGGGCGTTGGTGGCGCACGCCTTTAATCCCAGCACTCGGGAGGCAGAGCCAGGCGGATCTCTGTGAGTTCGAGGCCAGCCTGGGCTACCAAGTGAGCTACAGGAAAGGCGCAAAGCTACACAGAGAAACCCTGTCTCGAAAAACCAAAAAAAAAAAAAAAAAAAAAAACTCTCACTGTACTCTTGACTCATGAGACCTAACTTGATAAATCGGAGGGAAAGATTGTATGTTCAGTATGAGATTTACTTTTACAAAGGATCATTCACTGTTTATTTAACGTGAGTTTACTGTTCTCATCGTTGGAGTCAGTGATATAGAGAACATAGTAGCAACCCTAAGGCGAGGCAGTGAGCAAGACAAGTAGTCTAGCGTCTTATCAGCCTGTGAGTGCTGTGAAGATGCAGAAATAAAGAGCAGACTACCTATGTAGCCTTCAGGGCCTCCGGGAAGGAACCACACACAGGGAGAGATGCTTAGCTGAGACTCAAAGGACAGGAAGCAAGTATGTCCAGAAGCCAAGGCTGGGTGTTAGCCAGCGCCTGTGAACACTGAGTGGCAGGAAAAAGCATTCCTTCTTGAAAGAATACAGCGCTCTCGCTCTCTCTCTCTCTCTCTCTCTCTCTCTCTCTCTCTCTCTCTCTCTCTCTCTCCTCTCTCTCTTCTCTCTCTCTCTCCTCTCTCTTCTCTTCTCTTCTCTTCTCTTCTCTTCTCTTCTCTTCTCTTCTCTTCTCTTCTCTTCTCTTCTCTTCTCTTCTCTTCTCTTCTCTTCTCTCTCTCTCTCTCTCTCTCTCTCTCTCTCTCTCTCTCTCTCTCTCTCTGATTTCAAATCCTGTGAAGAGATATCTTCAAGAGCACAGTGGGCATCATCCATGCTATATGTGATGGAGAATTTTGAGGAAGAGGCCTACATTAGTGCTGACAGCCACAGCAGGTCCGAGGAAGAAGACAGCAGAGACTCTCATCATCCATGCTATTTCTCTGTTTGTTGGCCAGCATAGCATGGTGGACCTGCAAGGGTCCTCCACAATGCTCTCAAGCACTAACTCTTGCTTAATTTCTTCTAGTACATCTTTCCTGTACAGAAATACCCATGTTTTATGTGTCTTAAAATTTTTTGTTTACTTACTATTATTGTGTTTGTGTACATGTGCATGATATATGTGTGTGAGAGTATGGGCGTGTACACACCACAGTGGGGGGGGGGGGGTCAAAGGATTACTTGAGTCCGTTCTCTCCTTTCTTTATGTGGGTTCCAGCGATCAAACTCAAGTTGTCAGGTTTGGTGGCAGCACTCTCTCCAGGGAGCTGTCTCACCACCCGTATACCGTCTAAGCTTAAATTGTATTCCCTTACTGGATTTGTATGGAAGTTCCGTTTATAAATTACGCCATCTTCAGAATAAGCTGGGGTTAAGATTATTTGCATTTTGATCTTATGTTGAAGTCATTGATATGATCACGTGAGGTTGGACATTTAATCCAGTCATGAGTCCGTGCATTTCTGGAATTGTCTTAGATCTTTGGCATATCTGTAACAGTAAAATTTCCTTGTGTGAGGAAGTCTCAAATGGCCAGATGTTTCACAGGACCATTCGTGAACATGAATCACATGAACTCACCAAACGAAGCCCATCTTTTTCTTTTCTTTTTCTTCCCTTTAATATGGTACTGGAGTTGAACACGGAGCCTCACACACGCCAAGCGAGCTCTGTGTGGCTAAGCTACACCCCACCTCCATCTTTCTTGAATAATTTTTAGTGTCTTTGAAAATCAGGGATTTGTTTGTAAGTTTGTTTTTGTTCCCCCGCCCACATTTGGAGAGAGTGGTAATTTTGTCTTTGCTACTCCTGCTCCTTGACAGTACAGGCAGATGTCAGCTTGCAGGAATTATGACTGTATTGTTCAAGCCCCACCCACTGGTGTTCAAAACACCCATTTATGAAGTCACTGGGGATCAGCTTTTCTTTGAGTTGACGTTTAGACTCTGGGGCTGTGGGTGTAGCTGAGTTCTGTGGAAGCACAGTTGCCTGGCACGTGGAAGGGGCCGGGCTTGCTCTCCAGTACTGTAAGTAGTAAATACATAAATAATAGCTACTAAACAGAGTTAGATACAGAGTGAGAAACTATGTCCTGTTTGTTTCCTGTGCTGGTCATCCACACACACTTGGGGACAAAAACCCAAACAAACAAAACATGAAGTCCAGCTGCCTGTTCCCACATAAAAGCTGGAGGAGCATGACCTTTCTCTTGGTGCTGAGGTGTGGACAGTGGGTGGTCATGTGACCTACAGTTGTGCAATGTGCTGCCTTAGGCTTAGAGTGGAAGCAGGCAATGAGATGCCTCTCAGATGGGTGGCTTTCGTTCAAGAGAGCGTGTTCCTGTTATCACATCCCCCTACCTACTGCTCTTTTCCTCAGAGGTCCCTTGTTTCCTGACTGTTACACATCCGGTCCTATGACCTTTCTGAGATTTCTGAGATCTCAGTGTCCCTCTATAAAGTCTGCTTTGCTTAAATTGCTCCAAGTTCATTTCATCACTTATGCCAAAGAATTCCAGTGACTGGGAGGTGGTGAAGGGAGCAGGCTGAGCAGACTGAGCTACCACAGCCATTTCCTCCTTGCTGTCCTTGTCACAGGTAGGCTTTAGCCTGGACTTCTGGGTTAGTTCACCTGCTTGTATCTTCAGCAGAGCGTGAGACCTCTGCACAAGTCCCCACTGAAGACTCCTTCCACTTCCAGCCTGTCACTGGCTTTGGATTGAGGTAGCATTGATCCTCAGGCAAGATTTGTCAGTGGCAGTTCCCTGATGGGTAGGGTCATCTCCCATCGCTTGGCCTGTGGTAAGGGCTGGATATTTCAACATGTGGGTTTCCCAGCCTGGATTCAGAGGGGAGAGAATAAGGCTCTGTGCTGCACTGCCTTCCAGAGAGAATCTCTGCGGTAAACTATTGAGGCTAAGTCACTCACCACATCCTAAAGCTTCCCACTTCAGCTGCCTTCCCTGCCAGTGTGGACTTTCAAGTATTCCTTGAGCCTCCTTTTCCTGTGGACTCTGTAACGCTGTTGAGAACTCGCTGGGGACACCTTTGTGAACCATGGGTCAGGATGCTAGGTGACTCCCTGCAACCCTCAGTGGGCTTGGAACTTTCAGCTTGGTATCCTAAGCTCTCTTGGTGGTTTCTTTTCCCAGTTGGTCTTCTGGAATATTTTCAGAAAGGAATTTTGTTCTCACAGAGATATAACAACTTGCTTTGTTTTACATGTTACTTCTGTGTCATTGACATGGAGTTTTCCTGGCCGAATGTTAATTTAAATGTCAAGTTCCAGTTAGTGCAGCAAGTGTGAAGTTTATTATTTTTTAAAAAGTACAGTTTTCAAAGAGTAACATTCAGCCCTCATTAGACATGTTCTGTTCTCCTTTATTCAATATGCTTGAGATATATGTACACCTGAATGGTGTGCTGGGCGCCAACTGGATTGTAATTTTGTTAGATGAACTTGCAAATAAATTTACACGAACCTGCTGTGCAGTTCAGGCACATGACTGCTGCTCCTGGTACAATGTTACTTTGCTGGCAGCATGTAGCGTTCAAACCTATAGATGGGGCAAATTATTTCACAGAGGTGGCCACAGAGCAGTCATGACAGCAACAGTGATTTCCAGTGATATTCTAAATAGATCAAATATTATTACTTATCACACTTGCACTTTTTTTTTCTTGTTAATGCTTTTAAGCTATGGTCACATACATATAACATTGAACTGGTGGTCTTAACCATCAGTTCACTGACATTAAATACATTCATATTACTGAACAACCATCATCATCCATCTCCAGAACTGAAATGCTATGTTGTAGTTACTCTTCTGTAGGTGGAGTTTTCTCTCTAGACTGCCAATCAGTTCTGTCTCGCCAGCTAAACAACATGGAGACTTAGCATTAATTATAAATGCTCGGCTGAGAGCTTAGGCTTGTCTCCTGCCAGCTCTTACAACTTAAATTAACCCATTTCTATTCATCTGTGTGCTGCCCCGAGGCTCATTTACCTCATCTGTGAACTTCCCATGTTGCTTCTTCCATGTCTGACTCTCGACTCTCAGACTCCGCCCTTCTTCTACCCAGCATTCTCTCTGCTCCAAAAATCTGCCTAGCTATCAGCCAATCAGATTTTTATTAACAATGAGAGAAACACATTTTCAGTGTACAGAAAGATTATTCCACAGCATTTCCCCCTTTTCATCTAAATATAAAAAGGAAGGTTTTTAACTTTAACATAGTAAAAGTATATATACCAACAAAAATGGTTATCAAGTAAAAATTACAGTTACCATATTCAGTCCATTTGTACTTGGCAAATTTAGAGAAAATATTATATTTATCTTATCTTTGTGAGTCTAAGATTTTATACCTAATTTACCTTTTATCATAACTAAGGAAAACTTGAAGTCTAATTATCTAGACTTTAACTCCATCAAAGACTCCAAAAGTGTGTAATATTAACTAATGACAGGGACATTTGGCTGCTTGGACAGTCACCCAAAGTTCTTCTGTAATGTTAGGGCATCCAGCTTTGGCCTACAGGCCTAGTATATCTGACAGACATTTTTGAAAACCAGGGAATGTCCTACCTTATCATGGCAAAGTTGGCCCATCAATTTCTTTTGAGGCAAGAACAGTTGTTCTTTGTTGTTGTTGTTGTTGTTTTTCCCAAATGGCCAGCTTTTGCCATAAAGAAAGCAAACACCATACAGACGTTCTTTGATGCCCATCATCTTTTTTTGAAGTAAAGTGATGCTGTCAGGAGCAGACGTGTCCCACTGTTATGAAAAGCCTTAGGCTATTAAACATATTAAATGCCATATTCTGTAGGTCTTTGAAGTGTTTGAAGACCATCTATCAATCTAAATATATCTGTGCATGATTTTGAAAACATGCCTAACATGACTCGAAGTTTGACTATTATAGATGATTATTAATCTGTATCTCTTAATTATACTAAATAGTTTATAATAGTAACTTTCAAGGACTAGAAATGTACATTACATTGTTAAATGAGCTGCATAGGAACATTAGACATGAGTAGAAATGCATGTACAGTATGTTCTAACAAAAATAACCTTAAATTTGTATCACTCTCCTAGTTGCTGTTACAAAATACCTGACAAAGGCAACCTCAGGAAGAAAGGACATGTGTTGTTTATGGGTGCAGTCCATCATGGCAGGGAAGGCAGGACCCTGGGAGCTGGGGCAGCTGGTCACTCTGCACCCACACTCAGGAAGCAGACACTGGTGGACGCCCATCGCAGTTCCCTTTGCCGTTTCTGTTTAATGTGGGACCGAGATTCATAGCAGCTCTTCTCTTGCAGTTGCTGCTCCCTGAAAGCACTCTCACAGACACACCTAGAGGTGTGGTTTCCTGGTCATTCTACCCTCCATCAAGTTGACAATGACCGTGAACCAGCACACTCTGTGTCTGCTCTTCTCTCCCCTAGACTTTGACAGCAGGAATTTGCCATTTAGCCATTCAGTGTCCACCGTTGTAAGACTCCCCTCTGCGTTCTCTCCCAAAGGTCTTTACAATCTCAGCTCCTGTGTTTAGGTCTTTGATCCATTTTGAGTTAATTTTGACATCAGATAGAAAGAAGGATCCCGTGTCTTTCTGTGCATGTCATTGTCTGGGTTCTCCAGCACAGTTGAAGAGATCATCATTTTCCATATTGAGTCCCTTTGCTGCCCCTGAGAGAGTCTTTCAGTCACATACAAAAGGGTTTATTTCTGGGCTCTTCATCCTATTCTGATGGTTGTGTCTTTGTGGTAAGTTTTGATGTATGGAAAACCTTCAATGCTGTTCTTTATCAAGATTGTTTTCGCAACTTAGAAGTAAACTCAAAATTTTTTATAAATTATAGCAGAAAGTGTGCTTTTACTTTTTTGCCTTTTCTATAGTGTCTATTTATTATTATTATTATTATTATTATTATTATTAAGAAATTTTTGGGCTAGAGCAATGGCTCAGAGGTTAAGAGCACTGGCTGTTCTTCCAGAGGTCCTGAGTTCAATTCCCAGCAACCACATGGTGGATCACAACCATCTGTAATGGGATCTGGTGCCCTCTTCTGGCATGCAGGCAGAACACTGTATACATAATAAATAAATCTTAAAAAAAAAAATTAAAAAAAAAAAAGAAATTTTCTATTCACTTTACATACCAACCACACATCCCCCCTCTTCCCTCTTCCCTCTTCCCACCCCCCAGCCTTCTCCCCAACCCACCCCCATCCCCACATTTCCCAAGTCAAGGTCTGCCATAGGGAGTCAGCAGAGCCTGCCACACTCAGCTGAGGCAGATCCAAGTCCCTTCCCCCTGCACCAAGGCTGTGCAAGGTGTCACACCCTAGGCACTGGTCTCTAAAAAGCCTGCCCATGCACCAGGGACAGATCCCAATCCCCCTGCCTGTCTCCCCCCCCCCCAAACAGTTCAAGCTAAACTACCTACATGATTTTGTTTTTAAAAGAAATGAACATTTTCTAGTTCCATCCATTTGCCTGCAAATTTCATGATGTCATTGTTTTTTACAGCTGAGTAATACTCCCTTATGTGTATTTTTTCATTTGTTTTTAGTTTTTTTCAAGACAAGGTTTCTCTGTGTAGTTTTGGTGCCTGTCCTGGATCTCACACTGTAGACCAGGCTGGCCTCGAGCTCACAGAGATCTGCCTGGCTCTGCCTCCCGAGTGCTGGGATTAAAGGCGTGCACCATGGCCACCCGACCCATTGTGTATATGTACCACATTTTCTTAATCTATTCTTATGTTGAGGAGCATGTAGGTTGTTTCCAGGTTCTGGCTATTATGAGTAATGCTACTATGAACATAGCTGAGCAAGTGCTCTTGTGGTATGATTGAACATCCTTTGGGTATATGCCCAAGAGTGGTATCATTGGGTCTTGAGGTAGATCAATTCCCAATTATCTGAGAAGTCACCATATTGATTTCCAAAGTGGTTGTACAAGTTTGCACTCCCACCAACAGTGGAGGAGTGTTCTCCTTGTTCCACATACTCTCCAACATAAGCTGTCATCAGTGTTTTTTATCTTAGCCATTCTGACAGGTGTAAGATGGTATCTCAGAGTCGTTTTGATTTGCATTTCCCTGACTAAGGGATGTTGAACAATTCCTTAAATGTCTTTTGGCCATTTGGGATTTTTCTGTTGAGAATTCTCTGTTTAGATCTGTAGCCCATTTTTTAATTGGATTGTTTGGTATATTGATGTCTAGTTTCTTGGGTTCTTTATATATTTTGGAGATCAGCCCTCTGTCAGATGTGGGGTTCTACAAAGACAACTGAGTCAAGCTCATAGGAACTCATGAACTTTAGACCAACAGCTATGGATCCTGCATGGGACCGGACTAGACCCTCTGAATACGGGAGACAGTTGTGTAGCTGGGTCTGTTTGAGGGGCCCCTAGTAGTGTGACCAAGATCTATCCCTGGTGCATGAGCTGGCTTTCTGGATCCTATTACCTATGGTTGGACACCTTGCTCACCGTTGAGGCAGGGGGTAGGGGCTGGGTCCTGCCTCAACTGTATGTACCAGGCTTTGCAGTCCCTTCCATGGGAGAACTTACCCATTTGGAGGAAGGGGTGGGGGGGGGTTGGGGGACGGGGGTTAGGCTGCAGTGGAGGGGGCTGGAGGAGGGATGAAAGGGGGAATCTGGGGTTAGTATGTAAAATTAATTTTAAAAAATTTTTAAGGAAAAAAAAGAAATGAACATATACTTTAGAAATATCTCAGATTGACCAATGAGAACTGATAGCATTTTACAAACACATCCACCCTACCCCATAAAATGTCTTTTTTTACTTTTCATCATCGACCAGAAATTATTGTGATGGGCTCACTGGGCTTCCTAAAAATATAAATACCAACTGTGTACATCTTTTGTAAAGTTAAAAATTAAGACATGTGAATAGGTGCCTGTTAAAAATTAGTTAAAAATTGCCGGGCGGTGGTGGCGCACGCCTTTAATCCCAGCACTCGGGAGGCAGAGCCAGGCGGATCTCTGTGAGTTCGAGGCCAGCCTGGGCTACCAAGTGAGTCCCAGGAAAGGCGCAAAGCTACACAGAGAAACCCTGTCTCGAAAAACCAAAAAAAAAAAAAAAAAAAAAAAAAAAATTAGTTAAAAATTAAGACATGTGAATAGTGCCTGTATAGGTAGCAGAACAGCACAAATGACAGCAAGTCTTTGATTTATTCTGGTATCACTGAGAGTGAGTGGTTTGGATTAATTCCAGTATAGGTCAAGGAAACCAGTAGGGACTGTCTTGTCATAGTCCAGGCCACTGATACAAGTGGATTAAGTAGGTTCATGGGATGAGAAGAAAGAAGAGTAAAGCCTTTAGAATGAAACTATTAAGCTTGGTGTCTTGGGTAACAGCTGAAATGTTAATGGTAATAAGGACCTACGGCCTGGAAGTCCAAGTGTCTGAGACTCAACATGACAAAATCTTGTGCTTATGTTCCAGAGTTAGAAAATACCGAAACACCACCATCCAGTTGTAATTAGCCAGATTTTTATTTAAGCTGCAGCTGTTCTCAGTTCCCTGGTTGGATTTGGGTCTGAGGCCCAGCTAAAAGGGGAGAGTCACTTTTAAAGGCAAAGGCCACACTTTGCTGTGGTGGAAGTGCACTCTCACAGGTGTGAGGGAACAGCTTAGGTCCTTGCATTGCCGGGATTCCTGGTGTTGTCTTAACAGCCTCAGGTTGCTCACAGGGCTGGCTTCAGACCTAAGATGAGTCCCGAGCTGCTCTCCTCCTCACTGGTTCTGGCTCCTGTGAATCAAATCATGGATTCACATTTATGTTTATATATTCACATTTATCTATAGTTAATATTATAACTGTGTTGACTCTCCTTTTTATATATTTAAATACACAGTTTATGACACAAGAGCCTATGGCAACATCCTGAAAACAACAGGAGAGGACTTTAGTTGGAAGATGCGTTTGGGGAAGGATGTGTACCTAGATCAAAGGACTTCTCCCACAGGATTCAATTTCTGGATGATCCGCAAACAGTTTTCATAACCTTTAGGTCAGGGACACATGCTATAGGGATTTATGGCTGGTCTAAGTGACCAGAGACTGGTTTTCCCAAGATAGTTTAGATGGCATGACTATAATTTAGTAGCCCACGACCTTCCCCACTGGTTCTAGGAGAATGAGTCAATGTGGGGGATTTAGTTTTAGGGCCTCTGGTGTCTCTAGTGTTGTGTTGTGTTGTGTTGTGTTGTGTTGTTTTGTTTTGTTTTTGATCTGCTGGGGGAATACGAGGAGGAAGACGTTGACAACAAGTAAGCATCAGGGTGCTGAAGCAGTGAAACAGAAAAAACAAACCTGCTTCACCCAGGTCAGATTCTGTAACCATTAAGTCAGCCCTTCAGTCAGATCACAGCACCCGTCTTGAGAAACCCTTTCTACAAGGTTTGTAACCCTCTGATTTTTTTTTTTTTATTGATTACTTGGGAATCTCACATCATGCACCTCCTAATCCTCCCATGTTCACCTCCCCTCCCCCATGACCTCCCTCCTCACCCCTTCCCCAAAAGGTTCATTTCGTATTGTCCATAGGTTCACTGAAGCATGGTCAAATTCCTAGGGGTCAGCCCCCTTAGGAAGGATGTGTCTTTCTCCACCTGCATCCTCACCAGAAGCCGTTAGCGGAGGAGAGTCGTACTGTGGCCTGAGCCAGCTCTCCCGCCCCCAAGCCACCACCTGTGTCACTGGTGCAGTGTTGTGGGCCAGCAAGGGGCAGGGCCAGTTCTCCTTCCGCACAGGGACATTAGCATGGGTTCAGGAGGCAGCCCTGACCTCAGGCATGTGCATGAGCTTTGGTGGTAACACAGGCCGTGGACATCAACACAGCCTTTGGCTGTATCAGGACTCCTGGCTCACTCATGGCCCTCAGTGGCTGCATGGGCCCCAAGCCTCAACGTGGCCTCAGTGGTCACACATGTCGCTCACATCATCTTAAGGCATCAAAGCCTGAGGACATCACCAGGGCATCAGACAGCAGCTTAAACTGTATTCATCCACATGGATCTCAGGTCTCATCATGGCCCGGGGCAGCAGCATGGACCACCAACACTAACATGGCCTCTGGTGGCATCACCGGCCATGGTGGTTCTTCAAGGAGGTCCAATCCAGAAAGTGAACCTTTGTTGCTCGAGTTTTCCTGCCTTGCCCACAGTCAGGACAAATCTCTGTCACCCGCCAGTCCCACAGCCGCTCAGACCCAACCAAGTAAACACAGAGACTTATTTTGCTTACAAACTGCATGGCCGTGGCAGGCTTCCTGCTAACTGTCCTTATCTTGATAACTGTGCTTTTATCTTAAATTGATCCATTTCTATACATCCATACCTTGCCATGTGGCTGGTGGCTTACTGGCGTCTTCACATGCTGCTGGTCATGGCGGCGGCTGCAGCGTCTCCTTCTGCCTTTCTGTCCTTTTATTTCTCCTCTCTGTTAGTCCCGCCTATCTTTCCTGCCTAGCCACGGCCGATCAGGTTTTATTTATTAACCAATCAGAGCAACTTGACATACAGACCATCCCCCAGCACAGCCAAGTGCAGACCATCTCAAACACCTGCACTCAGGCCCATGGTCCTAATCATCCTCTATACGGACCTGCTGGGTAACGCCACAAAGAACCCAAGAAGGGCTCCCACAGGACATACAGAACATCCCACAGCAAACCTTTCCTCATCTTGGGCCTCCACTGTTGCCCAGAGCCAGGGGGATCCCACAGCCATGTGGTAGGTTCAGGGCTGAGTCTGCATCTGCTTGAGCTACATCTCCCCCCCCCCCCCAGCAATGACACTATGTGGGTCTCCCTCCCTCTCACCTGTCACCACCATCAAGTCTCCAGTGCTGCCTCTCTATAGTGCACATACGGCTACCACCACCACCCCTGGCCACAAGGCCAGGTGACACATCAACCCTCTGATTTTTAACAGGTTATTTGTCATAATGAAGGAGCACGGAGCCAGCATGGGCCCTGGTATACCAGTAGACACCACAGGTAGCCGTTTGTCCCTTCTGCCAGAGAGAAGGGAATTGACTCCATCTGGTAGAAAAGAACTAGTTTCCTTTGGACCTAACGTTCCTGCCTTTTATTGAGGATCAGGGTGACGTACTCTCTTCTGTAATTGCTTCTCAAATGAAATTAGGTAGTCGTCAGGGCCCAAGAAAGCTGGAATGCCAGGAGGCAGCAGGGGACATCTGGTTCATTGCCCAGGTTCTGCTGGACCATATTGGTGAAATTATTAAGGCCACTCCACGTAGTTAAAAGGAGATTTATTTAATGGTGTAACTTACAAATGAAGGAATAGGTAGGTTGAGGGTTCTGGGAAAGATGCAGCAGTAGTTGGTGATGTTCTCTGGAGAACTCTCCTCCATCCACCTCTAGCGTCCGGGCTCCCAGCAACAAGAGAGCATGGCATGTCAGATCTCGGTCTTTAGGCCCTCCCTTGGCCCCGCCTTGTGGGCGTGATAGTTACCAAAACCTCAGTGGGGGTTGGAACTTCCAGACCAAAGCTGGAATGGCTACCCCCTACAGTACCATCTGGGGCTAGCAAAATGCAGGATACTTTGGAGTGATCTGGAATGCTGGTCCAAGGCAGTAGGAAATTCCATCAGAAGTATTTGGTTTACATCAGCATTCAGCAAGTCTAGGGCTCACTAGTTCCACAGGATCACCAAGGCTGGCATGTTTGGAGCAGTTTGTAGTCTTCAGTTGACTGGAAATCTGCTGGGACAGATATAGAGTAGGGACAGATAAAGTTAAGGCACCCAGGGGAAAACCTTTATCTTGGGTATACACTTGAAACTGTGGTCCTGGCAGTTGGGGCAGTGGAAGGAGTCCCAAGACTAGGGGGAAGAGAGAGCCCACCCTCATGAATAGGCGGTCCGTGGGAAAGCTTAGGCTGATGACTGACGTGACAAGAGTATGTACATGGGATCCATTTAACCTGTGACAGGTGAATCCAAGTCACAACTCCCTGAAGCCTGCATGAGTTTTTTAAGTTTACAAAGAAAAATAAAAGTTTTAGATATATCAGCATTACCACTGTTATAGTCTGCACTGAAATCCTCATTGTAGGAAAGACAGTTGACAAGTCTGTAAACAGCTGGAGCAGACGGTGCCTTTGAACCAGAGCAAAAGCTTAGGGACTCAACATATGATTCGGGGTTAAAAACATGAACACTCTTCTCTGTCCGGGGGGACTGGGTGTAGATTGGATGGATGGATGGATGGATGGATGGATGGATGGATGGATGGGTGGGTGGGTGGGTGGGTGGGTGGATGGATGGATGGATGGATGGATGGATGGATGGATGGATGGATGGACGGACGGACAGGCAGGCAGGCAGACAGACAGACAGACAGGGTGTAGATTGGATGGGTGGATGGATGGATGGGTGAATGGATGGATAGATGGATGGATGGATGGATGGATGGATGGATGGATGGATGGATGGATGGATGGATAGATAGATAGATAGATAGATAGATAGATAGATAGATAGATAGGAAAGAAGGAAGGAAGGAAAGAGGGAAGAAAGCAAGGAAGGACAGAAATGTTTTTAGCACAGTGAGAAACACTTTTAAGACTATATTTTGAAAACAACCAAAGGAAATTTAAATTTTGAGCTTGTGACTATGATAATAATAGTCAGTGGTTTACCAGGGCTAGATTAATAGCTTATCAGAACTTCATTGATTAATGTTAAAACTTTGAACTTAATATAATTATAGCATAGTGTGAGGGAAAGAAATCTGAAACATTTTCTATTTAGCTTACATCATTTCCTCAGACCTTTATAGTTTGCATTTACATACCTTAAATTATTTCTTAGACTCTCACAACTTGCATAAACTTTGGTTCTTTTTTTCCTTTTCATTCCAGTTTTTTGCCATGAGACACAGATGGTTGACTTACTAGAGCAGTCATTGCAAAAAAGTTCCCTTAAAAAATGGAATGGTAAAAAATACAATTTTAGTTAGTAACAGCAACATGAGAGCTTGAGTTTGTTTTACATTGAAACCTGTTTGGGGAGTATATTTCTTTCAGTATGAAGCCTGTTAGCAAGGTAAACTGTGAGTTTGTCTTTCTCAGCAGACCTAGTAGCCCTAGAAAATGCAAGGCCCAATTTCTACAGGGGGGGGGTTGGGAGGGTGGAGGGGGAAGCTGGCTAAAATGGTAGAGCTCTAGTTAGCCATCAACAGCATCAGAAATCTGAGAAGGATAAATGTGAGTATGAAGCATAATCCAGATGTCCTTTGTATCAATTAAAATTATAGTGAGTTGCCCACCTGGACAAGTGCCCTAAGCTCCACCATGTTATCATGTTCTGGTGGTTTCTTTGGGGGTGGGGGTCAGGGAAGTGTCAGTCTTTGACTGCCATCAACCTTAAGCTGCTAGGCCCAGAAGGTCTGGGTGACTTTCCTATGGATGAGAGACTGGCCTACCTTGGCAAGGCAAAGAGGGGCAGCTAATTCTCCTGTGTCCTGCTTGTCCACAGTTCTGGCAGGATCCTGGTGGCAGGTGAGGCATGGGGCATGTCCTTGCCAAATGGTTAGTGTTACTACACTCCAGGAGGACTTGTCTGTGTCCCTTCATCTTCTTTGGAAGGGGCCTTGGGGCTACTTCTAAGGGCTGGCATTATTGTCTGTCATAGGAAGGGGTTTTTCATTAAACATTTTAAACGCCATTTTCAGTAGATCTCTGAGTTTGAGGTCCATCATCTAGTCTATTAAGTATACCTAATTTTAAACAAACTTTACTTGTTTTTAGTTACTTGCTTCAGGCTTATCCTTGATAACTTATACAAAAGGTTAAATAAAGTTTGTCCCTATAAATAAAATGCACTTAACGTGACTGCAAGCTTAGTTCTGAGCACATTAAAGAATCTGATCATTTACGAGGTGACTGACCGGTAACTTGCATGTCTTAGTTATCTTTAACAGTTTACAACAAGTTAGCAGCTTTTACAAAATTAGGATTTTATACTTTTATCCTCGTTAAGTTTTAGCCTTAAAATTTTGAATTGAAGATTTAATTAAAAATCCTTTAGCAGCAAAATAAAACTTAAAACCATATATACCATCCACAGAATGACTTGGGAACCTTATCTTTCTGATCCTTTTATACTGTACCTTTATTGAATAGCATTGTTAGTTTATCCAAATAGCTAAAACTTCACAAAGTTAGCCAAGACACAAAGGCTATCCATATATGTTCAAGTCAGTTTCTGCTAGCCTGAATAGACCTTAGGTATTTATAAACCTTATTTATCAAACATACATTGTTTCTTATCTAAAATTTTCTAGAATATTGGTGTTGAACACAGTTACCAAGGACATAAGTGATCAGACAGACATCTATTAACCTGAGTAGAACTTTATAACCTTTGGAATTTATTAACCTTGATTAAGCCTACCTTATTAAGCATACGTCTTTTTTTTATCTAAGATTTTTACTTTCAGGACAAAAATCATCATACAAAAGCCCATGCTAATCCAAAATATCCTGGGGACCTGCTGTTGCCTCCTTAGTTTAAAAAGTAGATACAATGATGAGAAGAGGTTCAGGAGGACTAAGAAGCTTTATGGGTGCTGCCTTACTTAGTTTACCTCAGTCAGGATGGTGAAGCCACAGGGCATGCACTCTCTTTAACCTTAGTAAAGATGTCTGCCAGTCACAATGTCACTTCCGAGGTCATCAGCCAAGATGCCTGCCTGCCCCATGGGGTGCTTCCATCCTGATGGAGTCTTAGCCAAGATGGCACCAAGCCATACAGATGCTATTTACTTTCTCTTTTTTAAAAAACATCTATTTTTGAAACAAAATCAACAAAAGCGTTGATTCCAAATTACATACAAGCATGAATTAGCAAACTAAGATTACCTATGTATAGATCTTTACCAACCCTTTTGTTAGAAGTTGTTTTTTTAATGATTTTTTTTTTCTGTGCACTGGTGTTTTGCCTGCATGTATGTCCATGTGAGGGTCTGAAATCCCCAGATAGCTGTGAGCTGTCATGTGGGTGCTGGGAATTGAACCCAGGTCCTCTGGAAGAGTACACTGTGCTCCTGACCGCCATCTCTCCAGCCCCTTGTCATAAGTTTTAAGCTAACTTTTTGTTACAGATTTTACAGATCTTTAACCATACCAAATAAACTTACAAATCTTGAGGTACAGAAAGTTTACACAACAGCCTTACAAATCTTGAAATTAAGTTTATACTTTAAAAGTTTTAGAGAGTTAATGAAACCAAGAAGAGGAGTACGAGATACGCAGCAGTAACTCCCACTGGGAACAGCCTCCTTTTCAGCTGTTCAAAAGCATATTACATCTTCTCCTGGGCTGTTCTGTTCCGCTCTCCCTCTGCCTGTCTCAGAGTCGGATGACTGGCTGACTCAGAACAGAGATTCCGGGGGGGGGGGGGGGGGGGACACTTTTAAACAAGCATGTTTGGGTCAGGAAAGGGAGAGCCATAGTCCACTCCAAAGCCGGCCTTTTAATAAAGTAAAACAACATAAAACAATATTTTAATATTATCCATACCCCAAATACACCTGGATCCCTTCAAATCTGAATCTACTGACCAGAGGGAGGGACCAGAGCAAGGAGAGGATGAGAGGGGCTGGGGCCCTGGCTTCAAAGGATGTGAGGTTTTGTTCTTGGGAACTTGGCTTTTCCCCCTGAAGAGACTGGAGTTAGCCCTGAGTTAGACCGCTGTTCACTCGATCTGGGACACCGTGATAGGTCCTGTGTCCCCGTGTGCAGCATTGCCTGGTTAGCCTCCTGCCGACTTCATCCCATGTGTGACAGCCCTCCACTGACACCATTTGTCTCCTAGAGATAGTAGATTCGATGCCGGACTTGTTCTGTGCTTGCATGAGCCATCAGCTTTGCAAGACCTCCTGATCCCAGCCTTCCCATCCCCTTTATGTTCTCATCTCCTGACCCCAGCCTTCCCATCCCCTTTATGTTCTCATCTCCTGACCCCAGCCTTCCCATCCCTGTTCTCATCTCCTGACCCCAGGCTTCCCATCCCTGTTCTCATCTCCTGACCCCAGCCTTCCCATCCCCTTTATGTTCTCATCTCCTGACCCAGCCTTCCCATCCCTGTTCTCATCTCCTGACCCCAGCCTTCCCATCCCTGTTCTCATCTCCTGATCCAGCCTTCCCATCCCCTTTATGTTCTCATCTCCTGACCCCAGCCTTCCCATCCCCTTTATGTTCTCATCTCCTGACCCCAGCCTTCCCATCCCCTTTATGTTCTCATCTCCTGACCCAGCCTTCCCATCTCCTTTATGTTCTCATCTCCTGACCCCAGCCTTCCCATCCCTGTTCTCATCTCCTGATCCCAGCCTTCCCATCCCCTTTATGTTCTCATCTCCTGACCCCAGCCTTCCCATCCCCTTTATGTTCTCATCTCCTGACCCAGCCTTCCCATCTCCTTTATGTTCTCATCTCCTGACCCCAGCCTTCCCATCCCTGTTCTCATCTCCTGATCCCAGCCTTCCCATCCCCTTTATGTTCTCATCTCCTGACCCCAGCCTTCCCATCCCCTTTATGTTCTCATCTCCTGACCCAGCCTTCCCATCCCCTTTATGTTCTCATCTCCTGACCCCAGCCTTCCCATCCCCCTATGTTCTCATCTCCTGACCCCAGCCTTCCCATCCCCTTTATGTTCTCATCTCCTGACCCAGCCTTCCCATCCCCCTTATGTTCTCATCTCCTGACCCCAGCCTTCCCATCCCTGTTCTCATCTCCTGACCCCAGCCTTCCCATCCCTGTTCTCATCTCCTGACCCCAGCCTTCCCATCCCCTTTATGTTCTCATCTCCTGACCCAGCCTTCCCATCCCTGTTCTCATCTCCTGACCCCAGCCTTCCCATCCCTGTTCTCATCTCCTGATCCAGCCTTCCCATCCCCTTTATGTTCTCATCTCCTGACCCCAGCCTTCCCATCCCCTTTATGTTCTCATCTCCTGACCCCAGCCTTCCCATCCCCTTTATGTTCTCATCTCCTGACCCAGCCTTCCCATCCCCCTATGTTCTCATCTCCTGACCCCAGCCTTCCCATCCCTGTTCTCATCTCCTGACCCCAGCCTTCCCATCCCTGTTCTCATCTCCTGACCCAGCCTTCCCATCCCCTTTATGTTCTCATCTCCTGACCCAGCCTTCCCATCCCCTTTATGTTCTCATCTCCTGACCCCAGCCTTCCCATCCCCTTTATGTTCTCATCTCCTGACCCCAGCCTTCCCATCCCTGTTCTCATCTCCTGACCCCAGCCTTCCCATCCCTGTTCTCATCTCCTGACCCAGCCTTCCCATCCCCCTTTATGTCTCATCTCCTGACCCCAGCCTTCCCATCCCCTTTATGTTCTCATCTCCTGACCCCAGCCTTCCCATCCCTGTTCTCATCTCCTGACCCCAGCCTTCCCATCCCCTTTATGTTCTCATCTCCTGACCCAGCCTTCCCATCCCCTTTATGTTCTCATCTCCTGACCCAGCCTTCCCATCCCCCTTATGTTCTCATCTCCTGACCCCAGCCTTCCCATCCCCTTTATGTTCTCATCTCCTGACCCAGCCTTCCCATCCCCTTTATGTTCTCATCTCCTGACCCCAGCCTTCCCATCCCCTTTATGTTCTCATCTCCTGACCCCAGCCTTCCCATCCCTGTTCTCATCTCCTGACCCCAGCCTTCCCATCCCTGTTCTCATCTCCTGACCCAGCCTTCCCATCCCCCTTATGTTCTCATCTCCTGACCCCAGCCTTCCCATCCCTGTTCTCATCTCCTGACCCCAGCCTTCCCATCCCTGTTCTCATCTCCTGACCCCAGCCTTCCCATCCCCTTTATGTTCTCATCTCCTGACCCCAGCCTTCCCATCCCCTTTATGTTCTCATCTCCTGACCCCAGCCTTCCCATCCCTGTTCTCATCTCCTGACCCAGCCTTCCCATCCCCTTTATGTTCTCATCTCCTGACCCAGCCTTCCCATCCCCTTTATGTTCTCATCTCCTGACCCCAGCCTTCCCATCCCCTTTATGTTCTCATCTCCTGACCCCAGCCTTCCCATCCCCCTTATGTTCTCATCTCCTGACCCCAGCCTTCCCATCCCCTTTATGTTCTCATCTCCTGACCCCAGCCTTCCCATCCCCTTTATGTTCTCATCTCCTGACCCCAGCCTTCCCATCCCCTTTATGTTCTCATCTCCTGATCCCAGCCTTCCCATCCCTGTTCTCATCTCCTGACCCAGCCTTCCCATCCCCTTTATGTTCTCATCTCCTGACCCCAGCCTTCCCATCCCCTTTATGTTCTCATCTCCTGACCCTTCCACTTAGGACCCTGCCGCTGAAGACTGACCTGCTGGTCCAGGCCAGTGGTAGTTATCCAAATTTGTTTCTGTAACTACTGAGTAATATTCCATTCTGTGAATGTACAAAAGTTTGTTGATCCATTTTCCTATATGTAAGCATTTCTAATTTTTAAGTATTAAGAATAAGGCATAAGCATGATCTTCTAAATTATTCTTCTACAAAATGATATACAGCATGTTTGTCACAGGATGGAATCAGCTATGCTTCTGTAACAAATAGTAGCCTAAAGTAACCCCCCAAAAAAAGAAAAGAAAAGGTGCTTGTCACACAGGTCTGATGACCTGAGTTCAATCTCCAGAACTCACATGAAGGCAGAATATAGAACCAACTCCTCGGCTGTCCTCTAACCTCCCATGTGCACATATATACATACATGCTAGAAATATTAACAAATAAAATAATTGTTATCGTATTTCATGTGTGTGGGTATTTTGACTGCATGTATGTCTGTGTACCGTGTGCATGCCTAGTGCCTGCAGAAGCCAGAAGAGCATTTCAGTTACAAGCAGTTGTAAGCCTCCAGGTGGGTTCTGAGAATCCCACTTGGGTCCTATGGAAAAGCAGTGTTCTTAACTGCTGAGCCATCTCTCCATCCCTTTACTATCTGTCTGTCTGTCTGTCTGTCTGTCTGTCTAGTCAGTCAGTCAGTTAGTTAGTTTGGTTTGTTTTTCAAGACAGGGTTTCTCTGTATAATAGTCCTGGGTGTCCTAAAACTTGCTTTGTAGACCAAGCTGGCCTAAAACTCACAGAGATCTGCCTGCCTCTGCTTCCTGAGTGCTGAGATTAAAGGCATGTGCCACCACTTTAATAATTTTTAATGCCAAAGATTTATTTCTTTGTCATGTTATATCCCCATCAAAATTCAGCAAAAATTCAGGCCTTTCCAATTCACCCTGATCACCCTGTGCAATGTCAGTGAACAGACATTCCATGTCAGCTTGTCTTTCCATGATCATCAAAGTAGAAAAAGAACAGTTAGTTGATTACTGACCTGGCCTGCCAAGAGAAGAGGAGTGCACGCCAGAGGAACTTAGGAGCAGCCTTGTAACTGCGATCAGGTAACTGAGGGAATTATGCTCTGCTGTGTTGTTTACTGCTTGCCCTGCCACATGCTATTTAAAATAGTAACATTTTAAGCATGTGTTGGCCATTATATCCACACAAAGGGTGGACAATGTAAATATGATGATCAGGGAGACTGCAGCTGGTAGAGTGAACAAGCTTGGAACACTGTGTTCCCTTAGGAAGTTTAGGAAATGGACTTAAGAGAAAACTGTGGCCCTGTAGAAATTTCCCCAGGGTAGGTCTGGTTAACTTGAGCCTCTGAGAGAAGAGGACATCTGTGGCTCTGGGGCAGGTGAGGACACTTAGTGCAATGGTTATGAGAGGAAGTTCTGAAACCAGACCATGGTTTTTGAATCAGCCCTCTTGTGATTCGTAACCTTGGCGGATTGCTTCACCGGCACGTAAAGAGAAGATGAAGAAAATTCTAGCTACCACACAGAGACCTTCTAGTTTAAAAGGTATACAGTAAGCACTCAAATGCTATTTCTACTGACCATGGATTCCAAGTTGGTGACAAATGCCTGTTATTCCAACAACCAGGAGGCTGAGGCAGAAAACTTTATAGTTCAAGGCCAGCCTGGCCACATAGTGAGCTCTGAGCCCTCATAAGCTATGTAGTGAAACCTTGACTTTAAAATAGCTAGATATGGGCCCTGGAGAGATGGCTCAGAGGTTAAGAGCACTGACTGCTCCTTCAGAGGTCCTGAGTTCAATTCCCAGCAACCACATGGTGGCTCACAACCATCTATAATGAGATCTGGTGCCCTCTTCTGGCCTGCAGACATACATGCGGGCAGAACACTGTATACATAATAAATAAATAAATCTTTAAAAAAAAGATAGATAGATAGATAGATAGATAGATAGATAGATAGATAGATAGATAGATAGATAGATAGAAAGAAAAAAGTATCACAGTTTTCTCTTTTTGTATCATATATTTTGCATCACTCCAAATTCAGTGGCTCACAGCACCCCCACCTGTTGGCTGATGGGTTCTGAGATCTGGACAGGAGGTAGGTTTTTTACTCAGGGTCTCACAAGGTAGAATCAGGGTTAGTGAGTCTTGAGTGTGTGGGCTGTGGGGACGATTCTCTTGTGAACTCCCTCTTATTAAAACTGTTTCCTTGCTGGCTCAGGTTGGGGTGTGCCCAGTCCCTCCTCCTCCTCAGGCAGCCCCCTCAACCCTGAGATCAAGGTGTTCCAGGAGGAATTTCCTTCAGCTTAGAATTCACGTAAACAGTCTGATTAAGGGGCCAGGACACTGCATTTCTGAGACAGGACGTTTCTCTAATGGCTTCTCATAATTAGTTCAGGAACTGTCAGGTAATCTCCCTTATCCTGAAGTCAGCTGTGCACTTAACATAAGCTGACGGTGCCAGTAAATTCACAGACCCACCTTCACTGCTGTGTGGACAAGGGAAGGAACCTCAGAGCCTTCTGAGCACTCTGCCTAATCCAGACTGCATGGCTTTGATGCCGGTGCATTTCTGTGGGTGTGATGTGGGTGTGGTGCATGTATTTGCTTGTGTGCTGCTCTGGCCTCTGCATGAAACATACATGCACCACAAAACCATCACCTCACAGCTCCCCACTGCCCAACACAGAATAACATCCGCTACCCTGTTGCCTTAAGACAGGGTTTTCAATGAACTGGAAGCTTGCTATTTGAACTAGGCTGGCGGCTGTAAGCTCTTAGAACTCTCTACTCCTCAACGTTAGGGTTGCAGGCATGCACAGCCACACCCAACTTTTTGTGTGGGTGCTGGGGATTTGAACTCAGATCATTATACTTGTAGATCAAGCAAGTACTCCTACCCCCTGAGCTGGGGAGCTCCCCAGCCCCATAAGTGTATTTTTTAACAAAGAATTTAAATCAGGATCCAAAATATATTTTGCTATAAATATATTCTACGAATAAGAGAGTGAATTGGTAGTGTTCTTAATAGCCTATTGAAAAAAGCTAAACTGACAGCCCCAGGGTAGCGATTCTACAATTGTAATTTTCTGTTTGTTTGCTGTAGTCCTCGCTAATTGCTGATATCATCAAGGCAGCAATCATGTTTTATTCATTTTTATATTCATATTGTAAACATGTGTCAAATATATGTACATATTCAAAATAAAATGAGCGATATCATTGAGCTTCAACTAATTAAACTGTAACCAGCTTAAATTAAAAGGAAGACAGGCCGGGGTGTAGCTCAGTTTGTAAACTACTTGCCTAGCATGCATAAAGCCCTGGGTTCTATCCCAGTACTGTATAAACTAATGGTCCTAGTGGAAGACTGTAACCCCTGCACTTGGAGGGTGGCATCAGGAGGGTCCGAAGTTCAGAGTCATTCTCGGCTGGTGAGTTAGAGGATATGGGAGACTCTGCCTTGACAAAAAATGGGAGACACTGTTAGGAGAGTGCAGAGACATCTCGCTGATTGTCAACAGGAATCCACTAAGACTTCTGAAGAGAAGGCATCGCTAGAGATGTCCACACAGGGTAGTTGCCAATCCCTGCAGTAGCTGGAGAATTGCTTTTGGTAGTGTCTTAATGACACACCACTGAGCTCTGTCTATCTGCTCTAAAATGAGAGTCTCTGGATTGGAGAATTTGGTTGCCCTGCTCCATACACTCATATTGAGGCAGGATGTCTGTGTTATCTAGTGTGGATGTAATATACCATCCAGGTGTTGCCAATGAGCTGGACATACGCCACAGAATTTCCTTCATGTGGGGAAGTGCTGATTACTGTCTGGCTACAAGCAGCCTGTTGTCATTGACCCATGGAAGCAGGTTAGAAAGCACAGGACTTAGCTTAATCACACTTCCTTCATGCTTTCTAAGGTCACTCATTCCGTAGACACTAGTGTGCACACTCTCTTGCTATCAGCTGGGATTCCAAAGACATAAAATGCCATCCCTATGCTTGTAGTGGAAGAAAGAACAGCTCAAGCAGTTGTCATAGGGCACAGCAGGTGCAGGATGGGCATTTCCTGCCCGTTAGCCATGGTCTCAGTTACCTGGCTGATAACCAGTGTCTGCAAGTATTGACATTGTTTGCTCTTTGAGATACTAGCCTACTCACATAACAGTGCCTGTTACTGCCCTGTGTTGTGTTAATTCTCACTGTGTCTGTATAGAACCCATCCAGATACTCATGTCCTAGTTACCTCTAACTGTCAGCTTGACACAGAGTCATCTGAGAAGGGAATTTCAAGTGAGGGATTTCCCAGGTCAGACTGGCCTGTGGGGCGTGTCTGTAGGCGTGTCTTAGTTGTTAATTGACATAGGAAGGCCTAGCCCCCTGTGGGCAGCACCATCCCCAAGTAAGTGGTCCTGCATTTTGTAAGGAAGCTAGCTAGGCATGAGCCAGCAAAGAGCATTTCTCCACGGTTTCTGCTTCAAACTCCTGCTCAGGTTCCTGCCCTGACTTCCTCAGTGTGTCCTGGAAGTGTAAAACAAATAAATCCCTTCCTCCCCTAAATTTCTTTTGGTCAGTGTTTTTATCACAGCAACAGATCAGTGTTTTTATCACTAGAACACCATGTATGAAAACTGAGTATAAGGTGGGTCTGTTACTTTGGTCTTAGGCATCCAATAGGTATCTTCAGACTTAGTCCCCAGGGATTGGGGTTACTGCAGTATCCACAGGGAAATGTACCCTGAAGTTCTCACTGTTATCTGTGGTGGAGCTTCATATTCTCTCTCTCTCTCTCTCTCTCTCTCTCTCTCTCTCTCTCTCTCTCTCTCTCTCTCTCTGTGTTTAAGATAATTATAAAAACACAAACAACTGCCGCTCCAGATGGTATCTCATATGGGTGCCTAAGAACCTTCCACTGTTGTTTAAAAGCTTGATTATAAAGCAGACAGATTTGACTCCTTACGAGATCTTAGACTGTTGAGGGCCGGAAGTCTGCAGGAGTCCCTGGCCCACTGCTCGTCTGGGGTGACAATGACATCACCTGGCCCACTGCTCATCTGCGGTGTCAGTCCTTTTCTGGTTTCCTTCTCCTGTGTCTACTCTTAGAAACCACTACAATGCCACTCTCCACAGCTGGATGTGGCTTTGTGAACAGTCACTATTAAGTGGATTATAAAAGTCTATGAACTATAACTTATTCTGCCCATTAAGAGTAACTGTAGGTTTTCTACGATGTGAGATTTAAAGAAAGACTAGTGGACTTTAAATGGCATTGAAATCATACTAATTTGTGGAAAATCATTAAATTTTAAAGAGATAGCTTACCTGATTTAAGCTGTCCTGAGACAATTAATCATGACCTTGAAATAATGGGCAGCCATGTTTTCAAAGCTCATAGCCTTTAGGAGAGAAAGTAAAGGCCATCTAGCTAACTACTTCCCAGTGTGCCCTGCCCTGTAAGCTCCACATCTGGAGCAGCTATGTCCCAGTGGCTTTTTGCTCAAAGCTTCATTGAGGTGTGCTGTGTTATTCCATAGGAAAAATTACTTGCTCCATGTTACCTGATTGCTTTTTCTGTGTGTGAGCAGCTACTGAAGAATGGATTGGAGTCCTGTGATTGTAGTCTTCTAATACTGTGTATTCAAGGCATCAGTAATGCTGTCAGGAAAAATAAATCCTTCATGTTCTATAACACATGTTTCTAGATGTTGATTTTTCTCACATTTGTTTTGATTTGGTTCAAGTACTGGACAATCCAAAACAGGGACAAAATGAGAAATGACACCTATACTTTTAAAAAATGTGTGTACATATATTTTTATATATATATATATATATATATATATATATATATATATATATATTACACAGGTGTCTGTGCATGCAGTTGGAGGCAAGAGGTCAGTGTTGAGTGTTTCTTCTATCATTCTCCACTTTATTTCTTTGAGACAGAGTCTCTCATTGAACCTAGAACTTGCCAGTTCTTCTAGGCTGACTGCCCATGGAGCTCCAGGGATCACCTGTCTCTGCCTTCCCAGCAGATTACAGGCACGAACTTTTACTTGGATGCTGGGGATCTGAACTCAGGTCCTGAGGCTTGTGTGGCAAGTGCTTTATCAACTTAGCCATCTTCCCAACCCCTTCATTTCCTAATACTCTGCCTCATTTCCCAAAGAATATTCACTAGCTTAGGATTCTGATAGTTCAGTCTGCTTCTATTAACAGTCTAGAAACAAGAACTTTTGAGAAGTGATTTCTCCAAAGCCCTACAACTAGAGGTGGGTTCCTCCCACGAGTAACACAGTAGCTGCCTCCTCAATGTAATAAGAAGCTAGAGGAAAATTTAAAGCCAGAATCGGAAATATAATAACCTTAGGAAGGAAGGTCAAAAGTTCATGGTCATCTTCCTCTATGTAGGAAGTTTAAGGACAGCCTGACTACATGAGATGGTTTCAAAACAGAAGAGGATGATGACAACAAGGAGAAGGCAAGGGTGGTGATTAATGTAGTCGGATTCATCTATTGAAACCGTAACAACTTTGCTGTGGGAAGAATGGACTTCAGTGAAAATGCTGAGAAACATAAGACGGGAAATCAAATAAAAAGCTCTCTTGGATCAGGGTGGGAAATGGTGGTGGCCAACACGTAGGGTAGGCTGGGAAGCAGTGAGAAGGTTTAAGATGTATTTTGAACACAGAGTCATAAGACTTGTTCATGGATTGGAAATACCACTGAGAGATGAGGTTTTTCTAGAAAGACTCTCCGTTCTCACCTCTGCTCATGCGAGTGACCCTAACTAAATGCAGTTGGGCACATGGATAGGCATGAAGGTAGGAGAGGGGCTCACTGGGAAGAAGAAAGGTGCAGTGGTGAGGAAGGGGTGAGAGAGTCATGGGGGTGCTTATGATCAAAGCACACTGGCAGATTAAATTTTCCAAGACTCTTAGTTCCCGGTTGACCAGGAGGGCAAGTCTTCATGAGCACTCAGGCGAGAATAAGCTATGGAGCAATCTGGAGACGGAGTGGAAGAGCGAGTTCTGTTTTCTCAAGATGCTTGTCAGACATGCCGTAGAGAACAGTAAAGGGGGGAAATGCAAATGCTGAGCTCAGGAGAAGACCAAGTTGGCTATGTCGATGTAGACAAGGTAAACGTGGCCTTTGTTAGAGGAGCCAGTCATCTTGTGGAGGTTATTGAATTGTACTGGAGAAGTATGGGGAGGTATTTATCAATTGACTGAAGGTAGGCCTTGCAGGAACGTAGCGTGACTATGACTAAGGTCTAAAGCAGGGATGGCATGGACCAAGGGACTTGTTGTTAACCAGCTGCCAAGTCAGGTAAATCACCTTTCTATGTGGAAAGACATGCGGGGTCTTATGTTTATTTATTTTGCCCTTTTTACTGCTAGGGTTGAAGTCAGGCCCTCATATATAGTCAGCAAATGTTCTAGCATTGAACTACATCACCAGCTTTCCTGTGTTAAGCAGAAAGCATCTGTGTGAGTTTTCATGCTTTTATTTGTGAAAGATAAGACTTCACATAAGTAAATCGTAGCTTAATTATATTGGTCCTGCATGATGGGTGAAGAGTGTATGACAGTCATGATCTCCCACAAAGCACTGCCTACTGTCTGTTGGTAACACAGAAATGAGCCAGATCATCAGAACTGACATTTTAGCCATGGCTGTGCACCTGTCCCCCTGCTGATTACATGCCGGCTCCTCCCTGCTCTGCTCATTTAAGATGACAGCAGCATTCGCATGACCACAGGCATTGTCCTTCTGGAGCTCTGCTCCCATCCATCACTCCTTCTCACAGTCTGCCGTGTAGGGCCTGTATAGATGTTATCTTGACATCCTTCATTCATGGAGCAAAGTTTGAAGACAAATGAGGCGGCTGGGGATATTTCCAGTTCAAAGAACACTACGCTGTAGACATGAGTGGGACCTAGAGGCTGTGTACAGTCATTGGAAAAATTGACATTCCACAGTGCCGAAAGAGTTGACAGTTTTCCAAAATTATCTTCTACAGCATCAGACGTCCTAGGCCAGATTTACTACCTCCTAGCATCATCATTCTTTGTTATTAGTAACTGTATCTGAGTATCTCTCAAGTGTAGCAGCTTGTCTTTGTGTGATAGCTTTGCATGCTAGATCTCCTTATACATGTTTAATTCTGTGGTGTTGTATGCACATTTTGAACTAAGAATTAAGGCAGTACTTGTAATTTGAGTCAGGAACGTAACCGTTTTCAAGTACTGATTCTTCCTGTGTGACATTTCACAGAAACGAAGATGCAGTCCATCAGATGGCCGTCGCTCCCTTCCTGTTACCATCGACCTCCCCGTCACCTGTTGAGGTAAAGCTGTTCAGAGAAATGCACTCAGAATTTTTCATCATTTCCATAAAACCTTACTTTTTTATTTTTAGCCACATAATATCTCTTAACTAGCAAATTCTCATGTCTAAGATAGAAAGCATTTGAGATATAGAAAGTATATAAAGCATTGTTGAATAAATGTATTAGAATCAACTCACTGGTATTACCTCTTCAGAGTTACAAAGTTCCTCAGATCTATTGGATGATCTAGCAGTGGTCATTTATATACTCAAAACCCAGAGAAGCCTGCAGCTGCTCCATCCATGAAGCTGGAAGCCTCAGAACAAGGGGACTGCAGTGTAGTCCACCTTGGCTGAAGGTCAAGCCCTTGGGGAATGGTTGGTGTGAGTCTGCAACGAAAGACAGAAACAGCTGGACTCATCCTCAGGACACCACAGCAATGACAGAACATGTCAGGAGGAATGGCACTTGTACCTGTGGGCTGGTGTCTCCCTCTTCCTTTTCCTTCCGGACACTCAGCCTCATGGATGACTGCCGGCTCTCTCTCGGTTTCTCCTCCATTGTCCACTGTCTCTGCAAACATCCTCACATACACACCTGAGGGGTGCTTTACTAGCGCCATCTCTGAACCCAGGCAAGACCAGTCACGATTGAAGCAGAAGCTGCTCAGTTACAATTTTTATCTGTTGTGACCAGTTATTGTCTTAAAAATTTGTAGCAATAAACAGTTTCCATCATTGGGGTTTCAGCAGTCTTGCCAACACTAGGGTTTTTGTTTGTTTGTTTGTTTGTTTTTAATTTTAAGACCTCAAAGGGTCTGGAAATGTAACCTGCCTGTGCCTGGATCTGTGCCTGACATGCACTAGGCCCTGGGCTCAGTGCCTAGCACAAAGAGATTGTGGAGGGGATGGAGAGGAAAGACATGGAGTAGATAGAAGACATGGTGGCAGAGGACAGCCCCGCACCAAACTACCAGTCCAGATCCTACAACCGTATAGAAGCCACCGAGTCTTGATGAGTTGTAGTAGCAATAACCCTTTGACCAACACTTTAATTTTTTTGCACAATAATGACAGTAGCTTCTGCCTCGTTGCTAAGATTAAATAATGTATGTACAGAGTATGTTCTAACCCCTGGAAGATGACTGAGACCACAGATAGTACCGAGCTGTATAGAAGCACATGGTTTCACTGGTTTTCTTTTGTCTAGAGTGGCTGTGAATATCAACCACATGGCTTCTTTAGTATGTCCCTGGCCAGCCGGGGTTTGCAGCTTCATGCTCAGGGGGCTGCACTTGGCAGGTGACTGAGGATGCTGCTAGCTGGGCCAGACACTGTCTGGGTATTTTCAGTACTGCTTTCATGACTCCTACATCCAGACTGAGAGGCAGTGTTGTTATTTTCAACCTTAAGAAGAGACTAAATCACATACCCATGGGCCCTTGCTCAGGTAAGCCAGTCGGACCTGGCCATGACCACCAAGCCCGGCACTTGTCACGGAGTGGGAAGATCAGTGCATATGGAGTCCTTAGTACAGCTCCTGCCACCAAGCAAAGCGTTCAGCACAGGTGAACTGTTTTGTCATTTGAATCTTAGTCACCTTTATAGTATATAATGCTAGCTATCACAATTCATTTTAAAAATAAATGTGCTAATCACAGAAATGGTTAGAATCACTGTTGAAATAGAATTTAGTCACCTGTTTAAAAAAAAAGATTTCTTTTTCTTATATCTTAATTTTGCTGAATCAGTAATCAGTCAATTAAAGTAGCTTGGTGTCATTCAAAAGAACATCATTGTCTTATGAACATTTAGAAGGCTGATTTTGCCTTTTTTTTTTCTTTTGAGGCATGGTCTCACACTGTAGTCTTCGATAGGCTAGAACTCTTCTATAGACCAGGCTGGAGGCTGGTCTCAAACTCATAGAGATCTGCCTGCCTTAGCCTCCTGAGCACTGGAATTAAAGGTGGGCACACCTGGCCTGATTTTGCTTTTTAAGTAAAGCAGGCTGCTAATGTATATCACGTAGAAATGACATCGAATGTAATTTTCAAGATTCTCATCACAATAGCTGAGTTGTAGTATGCCATTGTCAGCATTTCATTTGGAAGATAAGGAAGTCACAACTAGGTGCTTATAAAGTAAATAGTTTCCTTTAAAAGAATAGGGCTCTGAGGCGGGCGGTGGTGGCGCACGCCTTTAATCCCAGCACTCGGGAGGCAGACACAGGCGGATCTCTGTGAGTTCGAGGCCAGCCTGGGCTACCAAGTGAGTTCCAGGAAAGGCGCAAAGCTACACAGAGAAACCCTGTCTCGAAAAACCAAAAAAAAAAAAAAAAAGAATAGGGCTCTGCAATTTCTGTTACAGTGTTGCCATTTGAGTTACATTCTTCAGAGCTGTTAGCTCTCGGCACTGCTGGTTCTAGTGACTGTCACCTACAGAAGAGCACCCGCCTATGGGAATGAAGTCTATGAGCGCTCTTCACCATTCTGTCCTTCTTATTTGCCTACATGCCGGTCACTCTGCCTTTACCCATAGGCGTTTCTGTGAGTGTTCACGCATAATTTATAAGGTGTATGACAAAAAGAACCAGTTTAAACTATAAGTCATACATTAAGTGCAGCCATGCCCCTGTTAAATTGAACAATAATTCAGGCTGACTTTGATTCCATGCTAGTGACATCTCACATTCCTTCCCTGTTTGGTAAATATTTAGTAAGCTCTCACATCTGGCATAGTTCTAGCCAAATACTTCATGCAGTTATGTGCTCATACAGTCAAAAAGAATATACCAGCAGAATATTGAACTGGGAGTGTGATGGTTGATGTTGAGTTGCTTGACTTTCTTTCCGCCAGTTGCCTGTTGGTCTTATGACTTTGGTAAAGGCAGTTAACCCCGGAAGAGCCTCTCTTTCTCTGTGAAGCCTCTAAGTGTACCAGAAGGGAGTAATGAAAGTCAGGTCCTATGTCAGAAGAGTCTGCACAGCCATACATGTTTCTACAGCGTTGTTAGCATTTCTGTACAGCACACTTGGCCACAGTGAGACCATTGCCGCATTGTGTGCACAGTGTGTAAACACAAGCTCAGAAGTCAGGCAGATCTCACTTCTGATCTTCATCCTGGATAACACTATGAAATGCTTAGACGAATCCTGGCATACGCTGGGAATTTAGTTTGGTTATGCTCATATTATCCCAGCCTCTAGCATACATTCCAGCTTCCAGCTTCAATGGTTATGAACAAAATGGGATTTCTTCCTTTATTAAATTATATAATTCTTGAAATGACAAATGAAAAGTGTTTATATTTACCAGTATCAACATTGTTTTTGGAATATGTATGCATCATGGGATGGCTAACCCAAAGTAGATAGCATGCATTCCTTCACATAGTTTTTGTTGTTTTGTGTGTGTGCTAAGATTACTTGAAATCTCCTAGAGTGCTGCATGCCTATGGTCCCAGCATTGAGGCCTGTGGGGTGTTTATCCACCAACCCCACAGTTTTCTTGAGTGAGAGTAGCAGGAAATATTAGAAGGATCTAGATTGTGGAGATAAACAGAGAGAAAATACAGGATAGCCTCGAGAGGACCTGGAACCTTTCCTTATCCAGTTATTTCAACAAGCCCTGAGTGTCTCTGCCCCAGGGTATTTATAGAGACGCCAAGCGGTGGAGCAAAAGACCTCCCCCCCAGCACAGCCAAGTTTAGACCATCTCAGACACCTGCACTCAGGCCCGTAGTCCTAATCATCCTCTCTGTGCGGACCTGCTGGATAAAGCCACAAGGAACCTGAAAATGGGCTCCCACAGAAGCCAAAGACAAAAATAGTGAGTTTAAAGCTAGCCTGGGCTACATAAGAGCTCCAAGCTAACCTGTGCTATATAACAATATCCTAACTCAATATCTAATACAAAAAAAAAAAACCCAAAAAGCAAAAAAAAAACAAAACAAAATAACCTCTTGGAGATTTTCAAGACTGCAGGCATTTTTAATTACAGTCTAATTATGTGTCTTGTACGTAATTGTCTAATCTAACTGAAGTTTTGGAGCCTTTGACTTACATTTCCTCAACTCCACCATGCTACTCTCTGCTTCTGTGAGATAAAAATTTTTGAGAAACCATAGTTAAGTGAAATCCTTTGGTATTTTACTTAGAACACCTGGCTTGTTTCACTTAACGAAGTTCTCCGTGTTTACCTATGCTATCACAAGTTAATTTTTCCGACACTGGTGGATTTTCACAGTGTATACACGAGACTCATTTTCCTTCTCCAGTCATCCGCTGACAATGCTTAGGTGATTCTGTTCCCTGGTCATTGGGGATATTGGTGCAGCGAATGTGAGTGTGTATTTCGTTTCTTTGTTGGACTTTTAAAAATGTCTTATGCCGGCAGGTGTGCCTCACATACCTCCCAACACTGAGAATCATGAGCCCAGCCAGGCTGGGTTACAGAGTGAGGCTCCGTATACTTAAAAATGGTTTTGTAGAACACGGGACTAGCACAAACTAAAACACAGAAGAAGAAACAAAGAAAATGTAGTAGTTGGGGGAGTAAGAGAGGGATGTGAAATGAAATGAAATAATGGAAGATGTTGAAAAATAGACTGAGGTTACATGAGAGACTTGAATTCTAAACTCCAGAAGGCCTGAATGATAGGCACTTGGAGCTGTTGGAAGCATCTTGAACGAGACCATCTGACCAGGGCTGTAGTTCAGGATTAGTTCAATAACAGTGTCAGAGGTGTCTTGAGCCTCAGTGTGAAGACACTTGTGAAAGACAGTGTTAAAGGTGTGAGACGTCTCAGTGTGTGAAGACACTTGTGAAAGGTGGTGTCAAAGGTGTGAGATGGATCAGTGTGTAAAAGCACTTGTGTAAGGCGGTGTCAAAGGTGTGAGACAGCTCAGTGTGAAGACACTTGTGAAAGACAGTGTTAAAGGTGTGGGACGGCTCAGTGTGCAACTTTATGCAGAGCCAGACAACTTGAGTTCAATCCCGGGAACTAAAACAGTTCCCACAAGTTTTCTGACTGCCACACGTTGTGCTTTGGGAAGAATGTTCTTAAAGAATGCTGTCTTGATTGAGGGGGAAACTGAGTTAGAAAGTCATTGCAGGGGTCTCATAAGAGATGGTGAGGGCGCAGTAGAATCAGGATGTTGGATATTCATGGCCTCCCTTCATGAGGAGGCCTGGATCTTGGAGACATCTTTCTACAACAGGAGCTTTTGTTTTGCTTTTGCTCAGAGGCCGTGCTTTTCGAATGCCTCCCCAGAGGAGGGCCAGCCACGAAGAGCTGAGGAGATGGTGGCAGAGGGACAGCCAGTGCCCTGATTTCCACTTGGCCTTTAATTGTGCACTGCTGTTCTGGAATTCCAACTCATCTAAAATATGTTCATGGTAGCAGTTAGGAAAGAGAAATGCCAGTTGTCCTAGCTAGTAAACAGGATTTTTTTTTTTTTTTTTTTGCAAAAAGAAATATTTGTGAACTTCTGCTGCAGTGAGAATTAAAAGTCCTACGTGGTGTTTTGAAAACTGCATTGGTTTTAGGAACACAGTCATAACATAGTCTAAACCAACAAACGTGGATCTTACTTTAAAAATAAAGAAACAAGCCAGGTGTGGTGGCCCATGACTTCAATCCCAGCACTCAGGAGGCAGGGGCAGGCAGATCTCTGTGAGTGGGAGACCAGCAGAGTAAGACCTTATCTTTAAAAATTGAAAAGAAAACAAGCTCTAGTTATACTGGGTGGCGTGTTAGGTTTTTCAAGCATTATGTTGTTTGGTGACATCTCAAATCGAAGGAAAACAGTTATTTTTATTGATGGTTCTTGTCATGTGGGATGAGGAGTGGGAGGAACACAGTATCGTTCACCTGGTGGGAACGTCTTTCCAACCACCAGAGCCTGCTGAGCTTGAGCGGTGTTCTGCTCTCAGAGGACGTTCCTGCCCTCAATCCCGTCAGTAAGAAACTGTGGGTGAACTGTCCAGCTGAGAAACAAAGTAGCATAAAAATAAAATGGCAAGCAAGGTGACAGGACATCGTGCAGTCCCAGCTCTCAGGAGGTGAAGACAGGATTTAAGTCTAAGACCAGCCTGGGCTGCACAGTGAGACTCTGTCTCAAAACTTATTAAATTAGGAGGTTGGGGAGTGAGTCATGAGCATGAGGGCCTGAGTGTGAATCTTTAGCACAGGTTTGAAAGCTCCATGAGGCAGAATATGTCTGTCACCCCAGTGCTGGCCAGCCAGTCTAGGCAGTTGGTGAGCCCCAGGGTTAGTGCTTTCTCTCCTGTGTACATGAACACACACACACACACACACACATACACACATTTTTTTAACTATTGAAAATTCATACAATATAATCTGATCATGATTTCTCCTTCCAGACCCTCTCCAGTCATGCAACTCCATGCCTTCTTTCTCTGTTTAGAAAACAAAAAGGCAAATAAAAAAAAGGAAATAAACCCGAATAAAAATAAATAGCAAAAGAGCACAAGAAATACACACACAAGTATGCACACATACAAACAAACAAAAACAACCATAAAAACAGAAAATCGGGAACCATTCAAGCAAAAGACAAGTGAGATAAAAAATGCCCAAACAAATCAATATGAGACAAAAAAATATCTGCAAAAATACCATTGAGTTCATTCTGTGTTGCCGGACCTGCCTTGAAGTGTGGTTTATATACCCAGCGAGACTCCACTGGAGAGAATTACTTTTCCTCTGCAGGCGATTGTCACTTGGAGATAGCTTCTGGGCTTGTGTCTCCTTCCCTCTCTCAGTGCCAGGAGCCCCTTTGGCGTGAACCTGTGCGGCCCGTGCGTGTTGCCACGGTCTCTGTGAATCAGTGCGTCAGCCCTGTCGTGTCGGGAAGACACTGTTTCCTTGGAGCCATCCATCCCCTCTGGCTCCGACAGCCTTTCTGCTTCCGTTTCTTCACATTTCCAGAGCCCTGAGGGGAGGGCTTTGATGAAGACACCCCATTTAGGGCTGAGTACTCCGAAGTCTCTCACTCTGTGCACATTGTCCATTGTGGGTCTTGATGCACTGTTCCCATCTCCTGCAAGAGGAAGCTTCTGTGGTCTGAGTCCCAGCCCAGTGTGGCCCTGTTTTTTCCCCCTAATTAAAAAAAAGTTAAAACATTAAGCTAAAATAAGTGAAAAAACAACCATCATAACCTTATTTAGGAGATTCCCAGTGAACCCAGTAGAGGAAGAGAAGTTTGGAATTTTAGAAGGTGTGCTAAAAAAAATGTCCTTAATAGGACACAGGGACGGGGACACACACACACACACACACACACACACACACCTATACCATCTTTGGGTGATGTTGTGGTAACATTTACTCATCTATGGTCCTGACTTCCTGTGTTTCCTGACTTTGGTCTTCCTGGGGAGACCATGAGCAGCCTTGGCCAAGCCAGCCACATTGAACAGGTGGTTTGAAGATCAGCAAGAGAGAAGTAAACACCTACCCCCTGGATTAACAGACTCATCCTGTCAGTGGCCACTTTCCTTCAGCCAGATGGTCCTCAGGCCACCTGGGATCCTTGTTCCTTAGAGTCATGCTTCTGACCTCCTTCCTGTCTCTGACTGTTGGCCATGTTTTAAGCTCTTGGCAAGTGGGGTGATTTAATGGCTCCTTGCCCTGCGAACCATTCAATTCTCAGAGTGGAGGTACAATTTCATTCGTGGATTGTTTAAGCACTCATAATCTACTTGTAAACCTTAGCTTGCCTAGAAAGTAAATGCCTCATTTCCAGCCATCCTCAATTCCTTTTGGATTTTGACTTCAGGTCTTCCTCAGTGGAGGCATGTCTAACTGAAAGCAGAAGAGAGCGTTTAAAATGTGACTGTAGTACAGCTTGGAGCATGGCCTTTGAAGGGAGGCAGACCCAGGAGGGATGAATACAGCATCAGACAAAGGGCATGAAAGAAGCACAGATGTTGGCATCAGATTCCCCGCATACATAATTAGGATGGAAAAGAGATGTTAATGGATGTTTCCAGAGAAACAGTAAACATGAGATGCATGAGTGCTGGCAGAGTAGTACACTGTCTTACAGAAAAACATTTTATGAGATAATATCAAGTATAGTATAATGAATACATAAATCAGTAAGTAGTTGTCTATCGTATAATCAAATAATATGCATGGACATAATTGTATTGCTGCACTTTCATGTGACTAGTGGCACTGTAGTTTTATACCAGCATCACCGTCAATGTGTGATGCATGTGCTAGTTTTTATGTCAGTGGCACAGGTTAGAGTCATTTTTGGAGGAGAGAACTTTGAGAAAATGTCCTTGGTAGATTGGCCTGTAGACGAGTGTGCAGAGCATTTTCTTAGTGATTGGAGTGAGAACAAGCCATGAGGAGCGAGCTAGTAAGCAGCAGTCCTCTGTGGCCTCTGCATCAGTTTCTGCCTTCAGTTCCCACCTGACTTCCCTCACTGATGGACCTTGATTGGGACATGTAATCTGAAACACACCCTTTCCTCCCCCCATAGTTACTTTTGGTTGGTGTTTTAGCACAGCAATAGAAACCCTAAGACATGGAACTCCACTATGTATATGGTTCATCATTGAAACATTACTTTGTGAAGGTTCACTGTACCCAATACTTGTTTCTTTGGGGGCTTTTTATTGTTGGTTTGTTGACAGGTCCTTGCTATATAGGCTTGACAGCTCTCTGGAACCCATCCAGTGGCCAGAGCTGGCAGCTTTTCTGCCCTGGCTCTTTGCAGCCCTTTATCCTCCATCAGCTTCATCTTCCTGGCCTGTTTTCACTCTCCTTTGCTTCTGCCCAACCTGCCTTATAAAAACAGGGAAGTCATGGTTTCTACTTATTGAGCAGACATCTGATATTTCATGTGCCCTTTGAGTGGTGTAACTTAGATCTCGAATATTCATTCATTTCTTTTATTACATTATTGATAAATGGTCACGTGTGGTGGTTTGAAAGAAAATGGCCCCCAAAGAGAGTGACACTATTTGGAGGTCTGGCTTTATTAGAGTAGGTGTGACCTTGTTGGAAGAAGTGTGTCACTGTGGAGGTGGGCTTTGAGGTCTCCTATATGCTTACGCTTTGTTCAGTGTGATATTCAGTCTACTTCCTGTTGCCTGCATATCAACATGTAGCATCTCCTTCTCCAGCACCATGTCTGCCTGCATGATGATAATGGACTAAACCTCTGAAACTGGAAGCTGCCCACTTCAATGAGATGTTTTCCTTTATAAGAGTTGCCGTGGTTGGGGTGTCTCTTCACAGCAATAGAAACCCTAAGACATCATGTATCTTAGTGACTACATCAGTCCAACGATATGCTTTATCTCAGCACATAGGATTACAATTCTGTGGGAGAAATAATTTTTCAGTGTCTATTGGCTTGTGAAAACTGAATGTGTGGGCATAAACATCCAGATAATTAATAAAATACAAAGAAAGAGAGCCAAAGATGAGGAAAGAAATTCCAGCAAGCCTTCAGCACATCTTTCTTAGTCGTGTTACCAGAACTGACAAAGTTCATTGTCCAGGTTCCTGTTCCTGACAAACTGTTGACAAGAAGAAGAAGGGAACTGACCTGAGACAGGCAGGCCTGGGCTGGAACAGAGCAGGGACCACCTTTCCTGAGGAATGCTGCAGGCAGCCGGAATCAGTGCCAATGGAGCAAATGGACCGCCATGTCTGCTGGCTTAATGGAGGTGGCAGGATGGCTTCTCCAGAAGCGGTGTCCGCATAGCATTAGGAACACTGCACCCACAGCTGTGCCGTGTGTGTGGTCCGAGACGGAGTGAACGAAGAATAACGTCTGTTTTGCTTTTCTTTTACTATCCCACAGGACCTGGGTAGCACTGAACCTGTCAGTAGTGAGGAAGACAGCAATGTGGACGTTAAACACCTGCCTGACCCCGGAAGCCCCAAACCGGTAAGAATCCTAGACTGGGAGGGCGCAGGGCTTGCACTTACTCCCCTAGAGGAAGGACTGGCTGCCTCTTGTCTTGATCACTAGGTGCTTTGAGCTCTGAGACGGGAAGAGCTTTCCACTCAGCGAGTGAGTGGTCCTCCCTACACAGCATCGCCCCCACCACACTTGAGCTGTGCTGTCTAGGACGACAGTGGCAGCCAAGCACTCCTTCCAATCCAGTTCAGCCCTGGGTATCTTCAGGGTCTGGACTGAAGGAACCTTAGCCACACAGGAGGAGATGATGTCTTAGATTCCTAGTAAAAGATACTTAGTCGCCAATGGTGAGGGAAGTTGTGGCTCCCCTACCAGGTGCACAGGATAGCTTGTTGTTTAATCATCTGCTTTAAGCCAAGCTCTCTGCTGTGTTCTGCATCTGGGAGAGCGGTAACTTATTTACACATAAGGTCGATGGCTGCTTTGTGTGCATGCTCTCTGTATCCATGCCTTTCTTCATGATGTGCTTTCTGGTTTGTAGCCCATCACTTCCAAAGTTGGACTGCAGTTGTTAGAAAGGAATGTTTTGGTTGTTGCTCCCCTGCCCGTTTCAAATGTCCATAGACCTCCAGAAGTCCACCACTTAGATGGTTCTAAATCTGCCTGAGGTTTATTTTACTTCAAGGAGTTTGAGAAGTCATCCATTTCTTTATCTTCTTTCAGATTTTACAAAAAAATATGAGTCAGAACTGCTTAGATTTTATCTCCAACTAAGTGAACTGATTTGTTCAGGCTTAACGAAAAGGTTGTCTCAGCAAGAGTAGAAATTGTAGCAGACCACAGTTGGGCGAACCTCTTGGGACCCTAGACCCCCAGTATCAAGGGGAGCAATAATAACACATGGGGAGCCCTGCTTCTCTTCCAAGAGACAATGCACATCTGCACTGAAGGGCCATTCATTTAAATACAGGTTAACTTATTCTTTGGGACACTGTGTCACTATGGATACATTAGAGCAGTGGTTCTCAACCTTCCTAATGCTGTGACCCTTTAATACAGTTTCTCGTGTTGTGGTGACCTACCAACCATAAAAGTATTTCGTTGCTACTTTATAACTGTAATTTTGCTACTGCTATGAATCATAATGTAAATATCTGATATGCAACCCGAAAAGAGTCCTGACCTACAGGTTGAGAACCACTGCATTAAAGAAAAGTATTTTAAAGCAACATCATTTCTATAACAGCCCTCAAGTCAATCCCCAGAAGTAATGGGAGAGAAGGAGGGAGGGGAGGGGGGCATCCTCTTATTTCTTGAAGAGTCTGATAGTACCCACAAGGCTCTCCTGGAGGCTGCAGAGAAAAGCCATCCTTTATGCACTCTGCTCCTAGGCACCAATAGTGAAGAGCTGGTTCGCAGACAACCTAAGAGGCCTGAAGTATAGAACTTCATTTTAAAATTGTGTGTGTGTGTGTGTGTGTGTGTGTGTTGCCTGCATGTATGTGTGTCTGAGTACTACATATGTGCCTTGTCTGGGCTTATTTTTAGATATCAACTCATCCGAGAATAACTGGGTCCCCTCTCTTGTTATGTCTCTCTCCCCTTTTTTCCTTCCCTTCCCATCTTCCTCGTTTTCTGGTATTCTAGAATTTCTGTCATCATCCCCGGTAGAACCTCTCCATGGTCTAACTGAGAGAAGAAAGATAACTGAATTTGGACACATTTTTGGCATTATATAAATGGTCTCATATAAAATATTAAGAGTTTGGCCTTAGCCTGTTGTGGTGGCACATGACTTTATCCCCTCAGCTTATATTCCTAGTAAGGGTAGAACCAAGGTTTGGATCCAAGGAGTCTGGCTCCAGTGTGTACTAGTCTCAAACTTGGAATGATCTTCCTGCTTCAGCCTTCCAAATGCTGGGGTTACAGATGTGAGGCACCATACCCTGGCCTCATAATCCCCAAGTGAGGTGATGTTGATTTTGTAATTCTTATTAAAGCATTAGCAGGTGGTAATGAAAGGATTGTGTTCAGCGTGGTTAGTGTACAACTTGGAAAAGTGGAGTGCACTTTTTACCCCCAGAATGAAAGCACTAACCTACTGATGGTTCTCCAGGGAGAAAGCCCAGTAAGATGGGTGTGTGAGAGAGGGTACCAGGGAAACTGACTTACTTGACCGCGGAATCTCGGAAGCCCCACAATAGATTGTCTGTAAGCTGAAGAGCCACGGAAGCCAAGTCCAAAGGCCTTAGAACCAGGAATGTCACTGGGACAAGTTGTGGGATTCACACACTGGAGATCCTGGGACAGTGGTGTCCAAGGCCAGGAGCTGGTACCGCTGCTCCAGGAAGGGTGGGGAAGAGGAAGTACTCTAGGCTCACCTGTGAAAGCAGTAGCAAGAGACAGGAAACTGAGATGCTGAAACATGAACTAAGTTGCCTAAAACCACCCAGCTGGGAGGCTGCTCTCTAAAGCACTGTGTAATAGTGCGAATCACAGAGATGCAGACACAATGAAACCAAAGTCCACCAACCACGAGGATCACTCTTCCATCTGCGCTCTCTCTCTCTCTCTCTCTCTCTCTCTCTCTCAATCATCAACTCCAAACATTGGAAAATTTTGATATAGAAACAGTTCATTAAAGAGGTGAATTTTAATGGCTCAACAGTTAAGAGCACTAGCTATTCTTCCAGAGGACCTGGGTTCAGTTCCAGCACCCACATGGCAGCTCACAACGGTCTGTTTTGTGAAACTATTTAACAACAATGCAGATGTGTGTCAAGTGATGCCTGGTCTTTCAAACCTAGTTCATGGCTCACATATATAGCCTCCATAACATTTCCCATTTCTCGCAGTTTTTTAAAGTTGTTTCAGGTTTCTGTTTTGGTTTGGTTTGGTTTGGTTTTCATGCTGTCAGTGGCCTTCCTTGCTACTATTGTCTGACCCTTAGCACAAGAATAGAGAAGTGGGAGAACTAGGTAACTAGGTAGCATACAACCTGGAGTTTCTCTGTAATTTTAGAATTTATAGGGTGCCAAGATGCCTGGGGAAGCGTGAGCCGTTTCCGGAATTAACTTTCAACTGACCTAAGTAGTCTGTGGTGTGAAAACTCAGATGGAAGCCAGCAGCTCATTTCACCACTTCAGGGTGTCATCCGCTGGGCTGCCTGATCTTAGGAGCACTCTGCTCCCTTCACATGCCTGGCCCATGTAAGCTTTGCAAGCACACTTCAGGAGAGATCAGTTTCTCTTGTATTCAATAGTGCCCGTGTGTCAAAATGCCCTGGTGTGACTCGCCTTTCCAAATGCCAGGACTCTCGGGTACAAACGAAGAGCCTGAGTCTGTAAAGACCTGAATCTTCCTCCTCCAGTCACTGGCTCTGAAATGGCTCACACTGCCCTTCTGACTCCTCCTCCAAGCCTGCCTATCTGCTGCCTCTTTGTTGTGGGGATTGAGTAGATTCTGCACATGAAACTCAACAGCACTTGCCTGAAGCAAGGCTTAGTCTGAAGCAGCTAGCATTAATACCAGATTCTGCCTAGGTAAAATCCAAATGCCCCAACGCCCTCATTTGTCAGCCTACATTTTCTTAGAAGCTGCAGTATGACTCTCTAAGTTACAAGGAAACAGGAAGAGCGACCACCAAAGAGTTCTTCACAAAGCTCAGTCTAATCAATGTCATGTCCACTGTATCCTGTCTAAAGTCTTCATTTTAGATGGCCCTTTTTCTGATAACACGTGATGGCTAGCCTCGTGCTGATAATCATTCCTCACTTACAAGGCTCCAGGTTCATGTATTACCCCCTAATATTACTTTGTGTGGTGGGGGGAGGGTGCACATGTGGGGGATGGGAGCCAGATGTCAGCCTCCAGTCTCTTCCTCGGGCACCATCTACCTTGTTTTTTGAGGCATTCTCTCACTGTCCCTGAGACTCCCTGGTCAGCTAGCCCCTGGGATCCACCTATCCCTGCCTCTCGGTGCTGGGATTTCAAGTGTGCACCACTCTGCCCAATTTTTATGTAGGTTCTGGGGCATCAAACACCAGACACAAAGCAAGCACTTCATGCACCGAGCTACACCCCCCACCCTCCACCTAGTCTCGCTTCAGTCTCTCTTGCTCTCCTCTGGAAAACCAGCTGCATCCCCAAAGGTCACTTTCAAAGTTTCACAGCCTGTTGAAACTGCTGTCTGAGAAAAATCCTCTTCATTTTCACGTTTCGTCCCTGGATTAAAGAGAGCACTTCACACCGTTAGATGAACAGACAGGAGGGAACAGGAAAAGGCTGCCTGTGCTTTAAACCTGATCGTGAGAGGCTGGGACTGGCTAACTTTAAAAGAGGAAGTGGGTGGGAGGGAGAAAATGTGCTGAGGTGATGCCATGGTCACTTTGGAAGTCTTTCTTTATCAAGTGGGGCTGCTGAGCTGATTAAAGTTCTCCCCTGATTTTGGAACTGACACTCAACTGTGGCACATAATCCTACGTGATTTTCTAGTGAGTGTAGGTGTGTGAGAGTCGACTTCCTGGCTGGTATTTCCAACAGATGTGACTTCGTGCATCGTCATTCCTGTCCAAATCCACCATAGAAATGGCATCCACAGCAAGGGCCTGGGGATTCTCTGCAAGGAGCAGGAAACCGGCTGAGCCAGCGCTGGCCCCTCTCTCATGACAGTGCGCACATTGCCTATGTGGAGTTCAAGTGCGTTCAGACGCGTGGCATTTTTCACAGCTCATTGTCCTTTATATCTCCATCTCAGAGACGACTTGGGATTTGCTCAGATGATGAATTTCCCTTTTCAAGTCGTAAAAATGACAGTGGATTTCTAATCAAATCTACTTCATGGACATGCAAGACAAAGCTTCTGGCTTTTTCATTCATCCCCTTCCCTCTTGTGTGGTAATGAAAACCACAGAGACAGAAGAGTAACAAGGCAGGCAACCTCATGAATACAAGGATGGAAGCAGGGGGACACATTTTAACACTGGTTTACACTTCTTCCTCACCTCCACGCCACCTCACCCCACCCCATTCCTCCTGCCCAGTGAGTGACTGGCCCACTGAGGAGACTTCACTTGAATTTGTGCTTACATGGAAGGAATCACTTGTTAGCAACCTTTTTTTTTTTCCTAACTGGAGAAAGGGCAGGGCACAGGGCTCAGCTGCCTTGCCCATACCAGGGGCCGACTGAGGCCTGGGCTTCTTGGAAAGCAGCACTGCTCAGCACTGGCCTGTGAGGGAGGATTAGCTTCCTGGAGAAGCCTTGCTTGCTGGTCTTATATTAAAACTCCGGAAGCTAAGACCTGTGTAGGCTGTGGTGTCTTTCAAAGGAAACTGTAAGTCCACAGAATCTTTCAGATGTAAACCATTTATACCAAAGACCTGTGTGTCCTGGGCACATCACTGACCGTAATGCCCATGGCCCACTCTGCCCAGGAGCTTCCAGAAATACTGAGAGTAGTGGCGGCTAATGTTTGCAGTGTTCACTGTGTACTCTGAAAAGCATCACTCTAGTCCATACTGTATGGGAGAGTGATACCATTTTTAGGTTGGTCCCAATATTAACCCATGTTTTTCTTGAGATCAACCCTACTATTAACCCATTTTATAGATAAAACTGAGGTAGAGAGAGAGAAGTGGCACAGAGAGGATTGAATACAACTTTAAAGAAGTGATTATTAGGACTGGAAATATGGAACAGTGGGTAAAATGCTTGCTCTGTAAGCATGGGGATCTGTGTTCAAATCCTGTGGGAAGTAGAGAAGGAAAGCCCCCAGAGGTTCCTAGGCCAGCTAGCCTGGCATATGCAGCGACAAAGAGACCCTGCCTCAAACAAACCTAAGATTGACCTCTGACCTCTACGTACATACTCAGACATGCACACACCACACAAATTCATGAATATACATATCCCACTTAGATTTGAAGGAGGGATCAATGCTTATACACAGGTACTCCCAGCAACTTGGGAGACTGACAGTTTGACCTTCTAACACATCCAGAGCTCACCTCCAGATATTCTTGGTGTTATAAATATTAAAAGGACAGTTGGGGTCCATTCTCTAATAGCCTGGGACAGTTGCCGTAAAAGACATTTCTTTACTCCTCTTGGTGTTTTGGTGACACCTCAGCTGAGCGTCTTCGTTCTTGTGTTGTCGCAGCCGTCACTGTCACCCTGGGAGTTGTCACTTCCTTTAGCTCTAGCAGAACCAAGAGTGGAGAACGCAGATGTCCACAGGAATTATGATTCTAGGAAAGACTCTGAAGCGGTGGGGAGGGCTGGTATCTTCCAGTGTGCAAACTCTCTTTGGAATGTAAAGAATTCCTTTGGGTTGAGCTCCATCAACATTTGCCACTGAGCTGAGTTCCTGAACTATGAAACATGAATATGTGGGCTAGGGATAGTTTCTCTCAAGTTTAACAAAATTTTTTAAAGAAAAGTTCTCGTGCAGTGGGAGTCTTTAGTGACCTTACTTAGGCAAAAGTAGAAATTCACTTAAAGGCTGTAGATGTTGTCCTTGTCACCTGTAGTCACTGCAGGGATGGAATTATCATTTGACTCAGGAACATTTGGGGCCAGGAGTGTCTCAGCTGTGCTCATCAGGCAGACAACCCCTCCCCCCAGCATGGTGTGCACATCACTCCTGGGGCTAAGCCTCTGCCAGACAGAGCTGACATCTCCTCCCTTGAGTCACTAGAATCTGAAGATCTCTGTTCTTGTTTGGTCCCAATGTCTACCCTTAGTCCATTACTGTGTTCATGGAGAAGGGGCACTTTAATTACCTAGTTGCAGAACAGGAGTGTGGTGATTTGAATGAGAATGGTGTTTGAATGTTTGGTACCCATTGGTGGAACTATTTGGGAAGTATTTGGAGGTGTGGCCTTGTTGGAAGATGTGTCATGAGTAGGTCTTTGAGGTTTCAAAAGCCCACACCATTTTCAGATAGCACTCTCGATGTCTCTCTCTTACTGTCTCCTCTCTCTTGCTGTCTCCTCATTCTCTCTCTCTCCCTGTCTGTCTCTCTATGTCTCCCTGCTCCAGCACCATGCCTTCCCAACTGCTGCCGTACTCCATGCCATGGGTGGTCATGGACTTGGCCTCAGGCACTGTAAGCAAGCCCCAAAAAACTTTGTTCTAGAAGTTGCCTTGGTCTGGTGCCTCTTCACAACAATGAAAAGGTAACAGAGGAGGAGTCAGGCTGCCTTGAGGATTGCAGGCAGACCTGCCTCCCATCGTAACTGGCATCTAGGAGAACCCAATATGGCCTTAACAACTAACACTTTGAAGTACCATCTGCTGATCCATGTGACTTCGTTGCATAAACACTGTCCATTAGGAGCTCCCATGCTGTGCTGAGGCCTTCGATGCCAACCAAATATGCTATGTCCATTTGTTTCAGGAGCTAAGCTGCGAAGTCAGCGTCTTAGAATAGAGCTCCATTGTGCAGTGGCTGGAAGGTGAGCCAGCTCTAAGCCAGTGTGTATGCCAAGGGAAGGAACCTGAGCCGCTGCAGGGCCATGAAGAGCTTCTGTCTCCTTTGAAATCTCAGGTTAGAAATGAACAAGTGCACCTTGTTCTGACCTGGTAGCAAATCTAAGTACAGAGTCTCTCTGAGAGACTGACTGAGGACCTTCTGGCAAAGAATGCGCTCTCTTTCCCTCATGGTTGGTGCCTTGATCAAGAGCCAGCTGTGTCTGCTTGGGTTCTGGCTTAGTGCTACTGTAGACTCTGAAAACAGATGACAGAGTTTGGGGGTTTTGTTTTGGTTTTGGTTTGTTTTAGACAATGTCTCCTGTAGCCCAGACTGGCCTTCAGCTCACTGTATAGCTGAGGATGACTTTAAACTCTGTGTGTGTTGTCACCCCAGGTACTGGGATCACATGTGCACCCCGACACCCAGTCTAAAACAGACCATGACAGTATCTAACACAAGCCCATTATGCACATCAACAAACACGCGGCATGACCAGCTCCGAAACTGGTATATAGTCAGTAGTCGACAGCCTTTAATGTCATAGTTGGCACTCATTCTACACAGCCCCATCCCTTCAGCCGAAAGTTTAAGGTAGTCAGTGTAAGAATAAGGTGGTGTGCGGAACCACACATCACATTTCATCATGCCATCCTGTCGCATTTCTGACCTTGAAGGAAGATGCAGGAACTAATGATTTCCCGGTACCTGTTCGTTCCCCTGACCCATTCAGTATCATTCCTTTGTGGTTATTCATTTCCATAATCATCCCTCCAACTTGTAGGAAAAGGTGGTCAGCACTGGGGCTTCTCCACTGTCACAGCATACCTGCTCTCTAATCAGATGTTGGATTCAGGCTTGCCCACCAGCCCCTTTCCAGGTAGCTTGTTACTACTTTCCTACTGTGGAAAGAAAAAGGGGGAAATGGACCTTTCTAAACCCTCCTCCTACTAATCAGAAGTCAAACCAGTTGGAACCCATATTTTCTGGCCTTTTTTATTTGCAAATGTAAGAAATATCAGGGGGTACTGTTTCCTCTTTCACCGGGACCCATCAACATGGGCCGAGTTCACACCAAGACTTTGAAGAAGGCAGCCCAGGTCATCATTGAGAAGTACTACATGCACCTGGATAATGACTTCCATGCTAACAAGTGCATGTGCGAGGAGAATGCCATTATCCCCGGCAAGATAGCTGGCTATGTCACACATACCTGATGGAGAGGATTTAGAGAGGTGCTGTGAGAGGTATCTCTATCAAGTTGCAGGAGGAAGAGAGAGAAAGGGGAGAGAATCATGTTCCTGAGGTCTCAGCCCTGGATCAGGAGGAGATCATTGAGGTAGATCCTGACACCAAGAAAATGCTGAAACTTCTAGACTTCAGCAGCCTCTCCAACCTGCAGGTCACTCAGTCTACAGTTGGGGGTGAATTTCAAAACACCACATGGAACTGTTTGAATCTGTTGTCATATTTTCAATAAACCTTAAAAAAAAAAAAGAGGAAGAGAAGAGAAAAGAATTATCAGGGGCAGCAAGTAGCTCAACTGGTGTGAGTACCTGCCACCCAGCCTGATGACCTGAGTTTGACCTCTGAACTTAATGGAAAGAACGAACTCCCACAAGTTGTCTTCTGACCTTCATGCACTTGAGTGCTCACACAAACACACATTCATACACACACACACACACACACACACACACACACTAAATAAATAAATAAATAAATAAATAAATAAATAAATGTAAAAACAGTTTAAGAAAAGGGAAAATGAAATTAGTAGTTGTTCTGAGAAATATGTAAATTAGGGGTTTGGGTCCATAGCTAATGTTAGAAACCAGTTCAGGTCACAAAGAAAGAGACCAACTTCTGACCAAAGTGTCTAGATCAAACAATACCCTTGGATGCACTCAGATACTGAGTGGACTCACAGAGACAGGAAATGCATTGGGTTTTTAGTCTAACTCAGGAGGTAGCTGTGTCTTTCCCCCATTGACAGGGCTCTGACTTCAAGGGCTCATTCAGTTGGCTAGTCTGAAAATAATTGGCACACAGGAAATGGAAGGAAGGGGAAAGGGCTACAGACCTTCAAATTCCTAGATAGACCTGTGGGCCTTTGAGTAAACAAAGGTTTTACTGGGTGAGGAGGATTAGAATATTTGCACCAAAGGTAGGAAAGATAAAGATTGTTCTAAACACAATTGTTCTAAACACA